>NW_022884237.1:0-28895 GCF_011952255.1 Bombus vosnesenskii | reverse complement strand
GCATAGCGCGGAGAGGGTGTGGTAACTGGAGCAGACACGGAGAGGACGGAGCCGCGAGCTTACCCGAAATCTCCGGAAAACTGGAGAATTCAGGTAAGGAAAGTAACCAGAGTGAAGGACTAGCGCCCGTGAATGCAAAGCGGGTGTAAGAACCCACGAAATCTGGTGTAGAAGGGCGCTAAAGGCGGAGGTAAACCGAGTGCGAGGTTATGACGAAGAGGTAGCCATATTGGGACGCGTGACAACTGCGCCTCTACACGAGCTACCCGAGGAACCACACAGACGCAGCCATATTGACATGTGCGTCAAAGCGCGCCGCGCGGGCCATTTGAAAGCGGCAGCGTCTAATGGAGCAGCAAGTGCGAAGGAAGCGGCCATATTTGCGCCCAATGGCGAAAAAAGACGCAACGGTGGCGAAAGATAAGGAGGCAGGGGAAACCGTCGGAGGAAGGGGCGAAGCGGAGCTGGTTGCTGAGCCGTCACATGTCAGCACCAGGAGCATGACGAGGGCGGCCCTGACAAAAGAGGGGCCCTCCCACTCCACACTGGACACGGAGAACCCGCAGTCCAAAGAAACGACAGAGGAAGAGGACCTAGCCCAAGAGATGAGAACCGCTATTATGACAGACATAGGAGCGGAACTGATTCGTCGGGCCGCAGAGATGACCAAGGTTGTCGAGACATCTCGCAATCTTAAGAGTACGCAGGAGGAAACGTTGAAGGAAGTGGCGAGGTCTATCACCGCGGGCACAACGGAGCTACTGAGGAGAATAGACCCCGCCATCGTCGCCCTCGCTATAGCGCAAAGACGCATAACGACATTAGAGGCGGAGAACGAGGCGCTCAAAAAAGAGCTGGCCATGCGTCCCCCCGCAGAGAAGAGCAGCGACAAGGCGCGTCTCGCCGCAATCGAACATGAGCTAGATAAGACCCTCGCTGCACCGGCTAGAGGAACGCCTCCAGAACATGGAAAGTATGGAAGAAAAGGAGGTCGCGCCGGACGAGAGCACAAGAAGGGCTGAGAGCGGAGCCCCAAACGCTCCATCGACCAAGGGAGGAAAAGCGGCTGCCACGGAATGGCAGACCGCCGGAAAGCAAAAAAGAAGAAGAATATCAGAAAGAAGACGGGGGCAGAGAAGAAACACTCGGCCAAACCAACCTCCGGGACGATCACCCTGACAGACAAATCGGGACAATCCTGCGCGGAGATTCTGGCTGCGGCCAGGAACAGCGCCTCCCTGGCTGAGGTCGGCATCAGCACGATGAGGATGCGAAAGACCATCACTGGAGGCGTCATTCTGGAGGTCCCCGAGGATCAGGAGAGAAAGAAGGCCGCAGCGCTCGCAGCATGCCTAACGCGGGCTCTGGATCCGAACAAGGTCCGCGTGGTGACACCCTTCCGAGCCGCCGAAGCAGGGGAGTCAATGATAGACGTATCAGCCACCAAGGAGGAAATCCGGAACCCCCTGACGAAGGAGAGCGGCTGAAAGCCGGAGGACGTCCGACTGGGAGAAATCCGCCCCGCCCGAAACGGTCTTGGATCTGTGTGGATACGAGGCCCGGCCGGTGCAGTGAGGAAACTGGCCCAGGCTGGCAAGGTGGCCATAGGGTGTTCAACGGCGAGGGTCGAAGCCATCGCGCGAAAACCTCTACAGTGCTACAGGTGCCTGGAGATCGGGCACGTAAGGAAGTCCTGCACCGCCAAGGAAGACAAGGGACACCTATGCTTCAGATACGGCAAACCAGGGCACCAAGCGAAAGCATGCACTGTCGCGAGCCCGAAATGCCTATCCTGCGAGGCGCTTGGAGCACCATCCGGGCAGAGGATGGGTGGACCGGCCTGCCCCCCCCCCCCGAAGAAAGGAACCCAGATCCGCACGCAGGCTGTGTTACCCAATAACTGAAAAATCCCAAAGTCAACGTCGCCTGTCTACTGTTTATGGCCTGACTTCGTCGCAGTCTTTTGTCTACGCTCTGTCGATGGCTTCAGTGCTTGAGAAAACTAAAAAGACCAGATGTAGAGTTTTCTTAGAAGTGGTAAGCACTTCAACACCCTCCCTAAAACTCTACATCCCTACGAACAATTATCTCAAATTTACAAATTATCTCTTAATATTTTTCTCCCTCTTGTCGTAAATAACTGAAACTTAATTTGTCAATGCCTTCTCAAGTACATTTGCCAGCCGCCTTTCTCTTTTCCATACAAATTAATTTATTACAAAAAGAACTAGAAGACTAAACAGATCATGTGGAGTTTTTCCTTTTTTTTTTTTTTTTGAGAAGTAATAATCACTTCGACACCCTGCCTAAAAACTCTACATGTTTACAAACAACTACCTCTTAATATCCTTTTTACTTTTCAAGCCTAACTTTTTTCTTAAATATTCAAATCTCGGTTTTGGCAACGTCTTTGTACATATATCTGCCAGTTGCTCTTCGCTTGTTACATACGTTACATCAATTTCGCCTCTATTGTATAAATCTCTCAAGAAATGATATCTTACGTCAATATGCTTACTTCTTTGATGGAATTCTGGATTCTTAATTAATTTCACGGCACTAGTATTGTCCACACATAGCATATACTTAAGGATCTCTATTTTACATTCAAGAAATATTTCCTTTGGCCACATAATTTCTTTCGCTCCTGAGCTGCACTGACATATTCAGCTTCGGTCGTAGATAGAGCTATACATTGTTGTCGCTTACATTGCCATGTGATGGCCGCATTCGCATACTTACATACAACGCCTGATGTCGATTTTCTTGTTTCTTCGTCGCCTGCATAGTCAGCATCGCTAAAGGTTTCGAGACTGCCTGCTTTTATATATAAGAGTCCCATGTCTGCGGTCCCTTTTATGTAGCGCAAAATTCGTTTGACTAATTTCCACTGATACTGGTTTGGATTCTCTAAATGTCTCGCCGCTATATTTATTGCAAAACTAATATCTGGCCTACTTACAGTTTGTAAAAACATTAAGTTCCCTCTGTATGGTGCGCTACAATCATTATCGCCTATGTTACTTTCGCTCCAATTAGTCTCGATAGGTGTAGAAACACTGTTTGCCTCATTCGTATTAAATTTTTCCAATATGTTTTCCACATACCTAATCTGATAAATGAATATTGAACCATCTTCTAATCTATAGATTTCAAGTCCAAGAAAACTCTTTACTTCTTTCGAACTCGTAATTTTGAATTCTTTATTTAAATCATCGAATAATTTATCAATTAGAGATTCGTCTGAAGTTGCTACCAGTCCATCATCTACGTATATGGTCATTAACATTAATTTGTCGTCTTCTGTATAAATATAAAAACAAGGATCTGCGTTACTCTGATAAAATTTTAAGTTCGAGATAAATTTTGTGAAACGTTCCGTCCAACATCTTGGAGACTGCTTTAAGCCATATAGGCCTTTTAGCAATTTACAAACGCGACTTGTACCATCATCACAACCTTTAGGTTGTTTCATATAAATATCTTCTTTCAGACTTCCATATAAAAATGCGGTTTAAATGCCGAACTGTCCGTGGTGTAAATTATTTTTGGCTGCAATACTGAGCATTAATCTAATTGTGTCAAACCGAGCAACGGGACTATATGTTTCCTTATAATCTATGCCTTCTTTCTGTGAATACCCTTTTATTACTAGTCGCGCTTTGTATCGTTCCGAGTTGTCCGGATTTAGCTTCATCGTTAAGACCCACCTATTGCTAAGTACCTTCTGATCTTTAGGTTTTTCTACAAGAATCCACGTCTTATTTTCATGGTGCGATTTCATTTCATCATTCATAGTCGTTTTCCATAACTCTTTCCTTTCAGATCTCATCGCTTCGTTAAAATCCACCGGTAATTTTTCCGCTACGTACGTTACTGGGTTCCCATAAAAATCGGTTCGTTTGATCTTATCTCTATCTCTCAATTGTCTCACATTGTCGCTAGTTCCATGCGGTTGTTTTTCATGTTCACTCTCTGCACTTTCATACGTACATGCTCTATCGCTCTGCGCACTCACATCTTCGCTCTCGACAATTTTCGGTAAACTTAATTTTACGAATTTCGCATTTTCTAGTTCGGGCTTGAATATTACGTCACGGCTTAATATTACATTTTTTACTGTTGGCACGTACAATCGATACCCTTGTCCGTCATCTACATAACCTACCAAATATCCCTTGTTAGCCTTTTTGTCTAGTTTTGTTCTCTTCTCCGCAGGTATGTGTGCAAAGCACTCAGTACCGAAAACCCTAAACTTTTCTAAATTCGGCGGTTTCCCGTACCACAGTTCATATGGTGTTTTCTTGTCTTGTCTTGTCGGCCCCGCCTTATTTATGACATGTACTGCTGTGTTCATGGCTTCGGCCCATAAAAACAGCGGTAGATTTGGTTTCGGATATAGCATCGACCGACCTGCCTCTACTATTGTTCTATTTTCCCTTTCTGCGACACCATTCTGTTCAGGAGTGTATGGGACGTTAATTGTGTGCCTAATTCCCTGACTTCTTAAAAATTCTTTGACTTTTTTATTTTTGAATTCTTTCCCTCCATCACTATGAATTTCGTTAATTTTATCATTAAACTGATTCTCAACTTCTAGGCAAAGGATTTTTAATTTTTCAATTACTTCTGACTTAAGTCGTAAGAAGTACATCTTTGTGAATTTTGAAAAATCATCGTTAAATGTCAGAAAATACAGTTTCTTGCCTAATGACTCGACTTCCATAGGTCCACATACATCCGCATAAATAATTTCGCGAGGTTTAGTCGCCCGATTGATTTTCTCCTGACAACTCGATCTATGATGTTTCCCGTACGCGCAACGTTCACAGAAAAAGTTACTATTCTCTACCACTTTCATATTTGAATTCTTTAAGAACTCTTTAACATGCCTGATATTTTGATGACATAGCCGTTCGTGCCATAACTGTAACGTGTCCGCGTTTGACTCCGCTCTATTGCTAAAATTACAAACTGACGGTATGATAACTCGCGTATCTACTTTATACAAATTTCCAATAACTGACCCTCTTGCTATTATTTTCCGATTTTGTAAAAATACACAATTGGTCCCTTCCTTTGAAATACAGAAATCTACGCCCCTTCTTGCGACAGATCTAATCGAAAATAAATTTGTTTTCATACCTGGTACGTACAGAACATCGTTCATTGTACATGTTACCCATTTGCCGTCCACAAAAGTCTCTATTTTAATTTTTCCTTTGCCGCACGCATCCATGAATGTACCATCGTCGATCTCTATCATCGTATTATCGAATTCTTCGAAGACGCTAAACCATTCCCGTCGTTCTGTCATGTGATCCATAGCTCCTGAATCGATTATCCAAACATCAGCTTGTATCGCTGAGGTATTTCCTAATAGACCAATTCCGCTGTGATCCCGATTTTGATTTCTAGGTTCCTGGTTGTCTCTTCTGTCACTTTTAAAACAATTTTTACTTGTGTGGCCTTTCCTTTTGCATATAAAGCATCTAAAGCAATCCTTCTTTAGATGGCCAACTTTTCCACAATTGAAGCAGCTTGGTCCTTGTTTCTCGTATTCACGTTTACTTGACTGCTTCTGCTGTTCCCTTTTATAATTATTATTTTTTGTTACCAGTACCACCGATGTTTCCTGGTCGTCTTTCTTCCAACTGATTTCTTCCGTCATCAGCCTGGTACCAAGCCTGTCTAAGGTCTTCTTTTCTTCTTCCACGGAATCCCACGCACTGTGAAAATGATCAAATTTGTATGGTAACACCGATAAAATGCGTGTTATCAGCATTTTCTCGCCAATTTCACTTCCAAGGGCTTTCATCTTTGCCGCTATGAGTTCCAACTTTGATAGGTTGTACGAGACATTTTCAGATTCTTCCCATTTAAGATCGAAGAACTGCTCCTGGACCATATTTAAATTCTCATCCGACTTCATGTCATATACTGTATTCAACTTTTTCCACATTTCGTGTGCTGTTGTGCAACATAAAACAAGATTCAACGGTTTCCTTCCTACTGAAGTCACGATTAATTTTCGCGCTAATCGATCTGCTTTCAAAAATCTTTCACGAGCGATTTCTTTCTCCGCGCTGTTACCTGGATGACACAGATTACCTTCACACACATTGATCAGGTCGTCATCTTCGCCCAAAAGTGTACGCATAACAAAACGCCACTGGAGCCACTTTTCGTCACCGCGTAACATCTCGATCTTCGCATTTGCTGATTCCATTTTAGCACTATCCCTTATTTTACTATGCACAACACTTTAACAATTTGTTCACTTCACGTTGCTACCTTGCAATTTACAGCCCTGGGCCCATAACCTGTTGAGGTTATTCGATGTGTAAACAGAGAAAACACGTGGATAAGTTGTAAGGCAGAAAATATATTTAAATAGAAGTGTAATAAGTAAGAATACAATTTGAGCTGGTCCAGAACCGCACGCAAGCTGTGTTACCCAATAACTGAAAAACCCCGAAGTCAACGTCGCCTGTCTACTGTTTATGGCCTGACTTCGTCGCAGTCTTTTATCTACGCGCTGTCGATGGCTTCAGTGCTTGAGTAAAACTAAAAAGACCGGATGTAGAGTTTTCTTAGAAGTGGTAACCACTTCAACAGCGAACCTAAGCCCGCAGACAAAGAAGCTGGCATGGAGGAAGCCAGAGAAGCGACGACGCTAGGGGGTCGAAAATACGCATCCTCCAGACGAACCTAGGAAGATCAAGGCGAGCGCAAGACCTGCTCTACCAAACCATTCGGGAGAGCACGGTCGCCCTAGCGGTGGTGGCGGAACCATACAGAGTCCCGGATGCTTCGGAATGGGCCGGAGAGACGGAGGGAATCGTTGTCGTCACCTGGACATCAACGCCCGGGGCATTCGCCCGCGGAGCCCTGCTGGAACGCGGCAACGGATACGTAGCGATCGAGTGGGCAGGGATGGTGGTGGTGGGTGTGTACGTGTCACCCAACAGCGGAAGGGCAACATTCGAGGAATTCCTGGACGGAGTCGGCGACTGCGTCAGGCGACGACTCCCCCGGCAAGTGCTCGTCCTGGGAGACATCAACGCGCACTCCATGGTATGGGGGAACGCCAGGACCAACGCGCGCGGCTGCACGCTGTCAAACTGGACCGCGGGACTTGGACTCCTGTTGGTGAACAGGTGCTCGAGCAGTACCTGCGTGGCGTGGAGAGGGAGCTCCATCGTCGACATCACATGGGCCTCCCCCGATGCATTCAGGCGGATCTCAGGCTAGAGAGTAGCCGAAGGGGTCGAGACACTTTCGGACCGCCTCTACATATTCATGGAGGTGGACACACCTGGACCCCGAACGTGGACTACAGGCGATGGTCGCGGTTCGTCTAGGAAAGGACACGCGTGCCCACTGCCAAGATGGAAGGTTAAGGAGATGAACGGGGATCTACTCCGGGCGGCTGCCATAACAACAGCTTGGAGCTGGGAAGCCCCGACGGCGACGACCGAGACAGACGTGGAAGAGGAAGCCGAGAACCTACGCCGAGCCTTGACAGCAATCTGCGACGCATCCATGTCACGTGCCATACCAGGCACGGTGCGAAGCAGGGCAGTCTACTGGTGGAACCCTCACATCGCGGAGCTGAGTACGAGCTGGTGTCCGGGCCCGAAGACAGTACCTAAGGGCCCGCCGTTGGCGACGACGCGACGAAGAAGGAGTCTCCTCGCGCTACCGGGCGTACCGCGTGCTACGGCGCTCGCTGCAAAAGGAAATTAAAAACGCGAAGGACCGTGCCTGGTTCGAACTGATCGGAACAGTCGAGGCCGACCCATGGGGAAGGCCGTATAGGACGGTGACGCGGAAACTGCGCGCGAAGGGCCCCCTGGCAACGACGGAAATGGAACCTGCCCTGCTGCTGCGGATCATTGCGACACTGTTCCCCTCGTAAGAAGACAGGGCGACAGAACGGCCGCGGGAACCGACACGGACGTTGGAATGGAGGGATGACTGGGAAGTCACAGAGGAAGAGATATGGGAGGCGAGCAGAAGAATGGTCTCCCGCAACGTGATGCCGGGCCCAGACGGATTCTCGGGTCGGATCTGGGGGGAAGTGATGGGAGTCATGGAACCCAGACATCGGCGCTTCTATACAAGATGCCTGAAAGAGGGAGCCTACCCCCGGGCATGGCAGACGGCGAGGCTGGCCTTGCTCGGTAAAGAGGGTCGACCGACGACCTCGCCGTCAGCATACCGGCCGATATGCCTGCTAGACGAGGTCGGCAAACTGCTCGAGAGGGTAGTTGCCACTTGCTTGGAGCGACACATAGCGGGCCAGGTGCCAGGTTGGCACGAAAGCCAGTACGGCTTCCGGAAGGGACGCTCGACGATCGACGCGGTAAGACGCGTGCGGACACTGGCAGAGGACAGAGTTTCCCGGAACGACGTGGCGCTGGCGTTTTCCCTAGACATCGTCAACGCGTTTAACTCCATGCCGTGGGACAGGATACCGACGGCCTTGGAGCACTTCGAGGTTCTCAGCTACCTCGTCCGGCTGATCCGGTCCTACATCGGCGACAGGTGGATTTGCTACAGCAACAAGAAGGGAGAGGAAAGGCGTCCTGTTGAGCGCGGAGTCCCGCAGGGCTCGGTACTGGGACCGATCCTATGGAACATTACGCACGATGAGGTACTGCGATGCCCGCTGCCCCCAGACGCGGCCATGTAGTGCAACGCGGACGACACCCTGGTCCTGGTCGGGGGTCGTGGCTGGCACGGGACACTGCGCATCGGCGAAATCGCAAGGGCCTCCGCAATCCGTGCCGTGCGCGGATTGGGCCTGAGGGTCTCCCCTGCGAAGTCGCAGGCCATCTGGTTCTATGACAAGAAGCGGCAAGGGACCCCACCGCCCGGCCTATGCATAAACATGGCAGACGAAACCGTCCAGGTGGGACCGCAGATGAAATATCTGGGTCTCGTCATCGACAGCCAGTGGACGTTCGAGCCACACTTCGATTGCCTGATTCCGAAAGTGTCGGTGGCTGCTAATGCCTTGTGCGGCCTGCTACCGTACATCGGCGGAGGAGGAGACGCGGTGCGCCGATTTTCAGAGGGCGTCATTCTGTCCCGAGCGATGTACCCCGGTATGGGCGGACGACCTGTTGGCGAGCCGCCGCAGCATCCTGCTCCTGAGGAGGCTACACGAGGTAACCGCCATCAGAATCATTAGGGGATACTGGACGGTGTCTCACGCGTCGGCGACCGCCATAACCGCCCCCCCCCCCCGTGGAAGCTCCGTGCGCTAGCGCTCAAAAAGTGATACACCCACCGGAGAGTATGGCATCCGGGAGAAGATCCGACCGAGCAGGCTGCTCCGAACGACATAGGAACCGCTGAGGATGACACGTGGGACCGGTTGCGATCCCAGCTGATCAAAGAGGGAGGTGAATATCTGGGCGCGGAGGCGGTCTTTTCAAACTGGGAGGCATGGAGGAGCCGCCACGGCCTCCCGCTCACATTCAGAATGACCCAGATACTCACCGGACACGGCATGTTCTGCGAGTTTCTGAAGAGAATCGGACGGGAGACGACAGACATCTGCCACCACTGCGGAGAGGACAGGGACATGGCGCAGCACACCCTGGGATTCTGTCCGACGTGGGAGCTGCCCCGATACTCCCTGCGGCACGCCACAGGAGGAACATTGACCCCCACTCCTGTGATTATAGAGGCGATGCTGAGGGGGCCACAGACATAGACGATTTCCTCGTAGCTTCCGAGAATGACGAACAACATCGCGAAAACTTGCAGGTCCTGTTTCAACGCCTCAACGACTACGGGGTCGTTATTAATTCCGCGAAGTGCGAATTCGGCGTCCGCGAAATTCAATTCCTCGCTTATACTGTAACCGCCGAAGGGATAAAGCCGCTGGCTGAACGCGTGGGCGCTATCGCTAAAGTACCGCAACCCGCAACCGTTAAAGATCTTCGAAGATACCTCGGTATGATTAATTACAGTCGTTTCATACCGAGGGCCGCGCACACTCTCCGACCACTCAACGACTTATGGAAAGGCACAACCAAGCGCAACGCGTCTATTGAGTAGTCCGAGCATGCGAAAAAAAGCTTCCGTGAGTCGAAACGCGTTTTGGTCGACGCGACAATGTTAGCGCACCCGATCCCCTGCGCGCCCGTTAGCCTCGCGGTCGACGCATCCGATTACGCTATTGGTGCGGTATTTCAGCAACGCGTCAACGATTCGCGGCAACCACTAGGCTTTATGACAAAACTGATATCCCCCGCGCAACGAAAATACAGAGCGTATGATTGCGAATTGCTGGCGATGTACTACGCGGTTAAACGCTTCCGACATGCCGTCGAAGATAGGGAGTTCGCGATCTATACAGATCACAAACCTCTAATTTATGCGTTCAAGCAGAACCTCGACAAGTGTTCGCCAACTTTCCAACGGCTCCGTGATACAAAGCGCTACGCCGCCTAAGCGTAACACGACGCACTCAATCCGTCATCGATATCTCCACGCACCTTCCGCCGAATTTCTCGGAAGAGCATACACTCGCCAGCCGCGGCGGCACTTCTAATGAACGCACTCTAGTGGGAATATCGATGGCGAACGAAGGGAAGAATTAGTTCGATCGAAAAAATAAGGACATTCGACCACGAGCCGCGAAGCGCAAAAGACGAAAGTAAACGAGTCCGCTATTATCGAGGAATCGCCAGAACGTCGCTATTGTTGATCGTCGTTAAGTATCAACTGTTGTTAACTGTTAATTGTTATTCGTTGTTACCAAGTTTAATAAACGTTATTGGTTAAACATAACTGAGTGCATTTCAGTACCTATTACACCATTCCACCTCATATTTTTCGTGCACAATACAATTTTTGGGTTTAAGCCGCTGGGGAGCGAAGCTTTTTTATGAATTTTTTTTATTTTTTTCTGTCCTGAAAACTTGGTCGCAAAACAGGACGCTTCGGTAGTCTGCTTTTTGGGTGCTGTGTAACTTTGGGGAGGGGTGGGATGGGAGGGAGGGGGCGGGGGAGGGGGAATAATGAATAATATGTATCTGTCGGAGATGAAAGAACACCGGAACCTTTGGATAGCCCCGCAACATTGTAATCTAAAGTCTACTGTAGTCGTAACTAAACAATTACATTCCAACAAGCCACACGCAGACCCTATTCTTCGAGTAAGATGATTGCCAGATGTCGATGCGTCTCCGCAGTACATGTTCGGCTAGCCCGAGGGCCCGTTATAAATCTTAAGGTTTAGTTAACTAAAGTCCTTCAAACAGACAAACAGTCTCAGTCCCAACTACGGGAAGATAGGGGAGACATATTTTTCAACGAGCGGCGTCTCCCATTAGCAACTTTCCCTCGAGGGCGGCTAGCATCTTTTTCTAGCCACCGATATGGAGATTGACCAATTAGCAGCAACGCCAATTTCCCTTACTTTCTGAACGAAGGCTTTTCTCGACGAATCCGATGATCTCGTATCCTTAGACACACCCCGTTATAGTTTTCCTCTGTGGCATCATCGGGACGGGAAAGGCATTCTTTCTCGCGATCTCATTGGTGAAAGGAGTAATTCTTTACGATCAGTGAATATTACGCGTCCGACTTAGATTTTGTGAGTACGTTCATCTATCATCCCGTCGACCGCGGATTCGTTATTGAACCTAGGATCATTGTCATTAGTATCTCGAGCACCTAACTACCGCGGTTACTTGTCCGGTTCTATAATAATCGTATTTGCACTAGTCAATGTCTTCTCCATTGCATAACGACAACGTGTAACCCAAACGAAGATTCGTTTCACGTCCCTAACCCTAATTCTAATGTAAACCCGACATCAGAAGTGGGATCAGTGCCGGTTATAACAGTGCAAGAGTTTACGACCATCGTGCGCGAATTAATTCCGTCGCTAGTGCAAAATATCGAGTGTGGAACCTAACAATTTTTCGACTTCGCTGCATGGTGCGCAGCTACCAATCTGATTATGGAGGAAAATCCTTTACAAAGCAGTACCCCGAATATAATTTCTATACCGAGTGTCGAATCGACTTCTACGTAGTGGAGGCGCTAACTGGTAGATCAAGCCATCCGGGTGAGTCGTTTCCATTTTACCCCGATTTCGGAGCCGAGTGTTCGCTAATTAAAGAATCCGTAGTCTGGAGAATTTCTGACAAAAGAACGATTGATATAGTAGTAATGCGAGGAATAAGAGATATTGGTACTAAACGTATCGCTCAAATCTTGTCCGTTGCAGGTGTTAGTGGTTAGAGATAAATTTTTCATGTCCTCGCTGATAGTTATTTAACAATACGATATCGCGATTACTCGTTAAATTTTAAGCCAATATTTTGACGTAATATTACACAAAATAGCCCCGCTATGTGTAAAACAAAAATAATTAATGCCTGTAATAAAACCGCTGAAAACGAGATCGATGTTAATGAAGTTGACAATGAGGTACGTGGTAGCGCTAAAAGTCGATTAATCTTTCTTTTCGAAAATTCAGAGATTCATCCGTTACGGGTTCCCTACGTACTCGTACAAAAAATACAGGCCAGTTAGAAGTACAATTAATTGATCCTAACATCGCCGTACAAGGAGTCCTAATAGACTTCGCGAGCGCAGAATAGTACGTGATAGAACAAGCGACTTAATTACAGCCAAAAATCATAAAGTAATTCACCGTTCGCGAGCCCTGTGTTACTCGTGAAGACGAACAATGGTTCAGATAGATGATAGGTAGATTTTCGAGAACTAAATAAATATACGGTCGCGGATCGGTATCCTTTACCCCTCATTGCGGATCAAGTCGCGAGATTGCAAAAGCGAGATATTTTATTATTCTAGACATGGCCGGTGGGTTTCTCCAAATCCCTATTCATCCTAATTCTAGGAAGTATACAGCATTGATTACCCTCGATGAACAATTTGGATAATAAGTTGTTGTTTTCTTCGAATTCTTTTGTGCCTTTGTTCGATCCATTCGATGTCCTTTATTTGCATAACATAAGTGCGTGCGCGTTTAGTGTTTCTTCCGGAAGTCATTTTCGGGACGGCGATACTATGCTGACCCTGTCGAAAATGGGGATTCTTATACTTTCGGACAACCCTAATAATTGTGCAGCTCATACTTTTCTAAATATTCTTATATTTATGTTCTTCCTCGCTACAATTTTGTGAACCATCAAAACGTTTACTATGAAAATCCTCAGGAGTAGTCGCGTGCCAAGTCTTCTGTAGCATTTGATCCTTTTTAATTGTGGTGACATAAGAAATCATTTGGTCGGAGTGATCTGTACTACACTTTCCTTCATTGTATTCAGCAGCGGCTGCTGATTTCGATGTTGCGAACAAACGAAACGAGAGATCGTTCTTGAGATTTCTTTGAAAACACGTATAACAGCCAACGTGCCATTCGTACGTTGTCGTCTATTTGGATGATGTCCTAATTATTGCCGTCTCGACAGATCAAGCTCTAAAAGTATTGCACACCGTACTAGATACCCTCGTAAAAGCCGGATTCTCCTTTAACTTTTCAAAATGTTCTTTTCTAAAGGCATCGGTACTCTATTTGGAATATGTAATTTACGACGGAGAAGTTCGTCCCAATCCGGGTAAAATGCACGCTTTGAGTTCTTTACCTGCGTCAACGACCGTCACACAGCTCAGGCAGTTCATAGGTTTAGCCCTTTATTTCCGAAAATTCGTTCCTAAATTTTCACGGGTAATGAAACCCTTGTATGCGCTTACTTCCGATAATAAAAACATGACTTGGACAGATAGGCATGGAAAAATAAAGCAAAAGGTAATTTCCGCCCTGACCGACGCGCCGGTGTTAATGGTATTTGACCCGAACTACCCGATAGAACTTCGTATCGACGCTAGTTCGGATGGATATGAGGTTATTTTCATGCACAAGATTGAAGGTAAAAATAGAGTAATAGAATATTACAGTATAAGAAGTAGCCCTGCGGAATCTAGATATCATTCTTACGAACTAGAAACGTTAGCAGTTGTGAACGCCGTCAAGCATTTCCGTCATTATCTCCACGGACGAGAATTTCTTGTCGTCTCCGATTGTAATCCTTTGAAGGCATCCAGTAGTAAGATAAATTTAAATGACAGAATTTACAGGGGGTGGGCTTACTTACAAACTTTTACTTTTGACATTCTGTACCGGGAGGGTAAACGAATGGCCCACGTAAATTTTGTCTCGCGAAATCCTTGGATTAGACTTGGATCACCTTACGATCAACGAAGTTATAGAGAAGGAAATCAATCTGACCGAAATCTCCGAAGACTAGCTATTAGTGGAATAACGTCGCGACTCCCAAATTTCTGGGATCGTCAATAAATTACAGAACGAAGAGCTCGCGGAAGACGTCGTGAATGCGTGTGAGTTACGGTCCGGTACCCCTCATCGTAAAATACAGAGAAAAGGCAGAACTCTCTGCTTGTCCATTGTCCCCAGAGGTTTTAGATGATCTGTTATTAACCATGTGCAACAGTCAATTATGCACTTAGGTTGGGATAAAACGCTTGAGAAACTGTGCGAGTGTTACTGGTTCGAAGGAATGGCGGAGTATGTTCGCCAATTCGTCACGCTTGTCAAGTTTCGAAGGCCAGTTCAGGTAAAATACAAGCTGAATTACATCCTATACCTAAGACCAGCATACTTTGGCATACAGTTCACGTGGACATAACGGGCAAACTAAGCGGTAAAAGTGGCTCGAAAGAGTATGTCATTGCTTTGGTCGACGTCTTCACTAAATTCGCATATCTGCATCATACTCGTAAAGTAGATTTCCTTAGTAGCTTAGTTAAAGCACTTAAGTACTATATTTTTATTCGGCAGTCCCTGCCGGATAATAGCGGATCAGGGAAGATGTTTTACGGGCAAAGCATTTCCAGACTTTTGTCAAGATAAATACATTAAACTCCATTTAATTGCGACCGGAGCTAGTAGGGCCAACGGACAGGTAGAGCGTATTATGAGTACGCTAAAAAAACATGTTCACAACAATAGAAACCAACTGGCGGTCCTGGCAAGACGCGATCGGGGAAATACAACTGGCCTTAAATTGTACCACCAACCGCGTGACTAAGTCATGCCCGTTGGGACTACTAATCGGTAAAACAGCGAGACCCTACGGCTTATCCCTACCCGACAATATCCAAGAAAGAGAAGTAAATATCTCCCATATAAGACAGCAGGCGATAAAGAATATAGAAGCAAGCGCCAAATACGATAAGGATAGGTTCGATGAAAACAAAGCTAAAATAGTTAGGGTCAACCTTGGCGATTTCGTATTACGCAAAAACGAGGAAAGAAACCAGACGAAGTTAGATCCGAAATTCAGGGGTCCATTCGTAATAGCAGAGACTTTGGAAGGAGATAGATATACCCTAAAAACCTTAGACGGCAAACGATCATATAAGGACAGACACGACAGACTGAGAAAAATGCCAGAAGGCTGCGTCCCTGCTGAGTTAGACGTCTGCGGTGATGACAACGGCGGTGATAATAACGATGCAAGTACACTGACCTCAGAGGATCATTAACGCTGCGTTGTGGCCATAGTAATACACCGAGTGGTTTTATGTGCTTTTTGTTGTAATCCGTTGAGTGGGTTGATGTGTTTTTGTTGTAACCCGTTGACTGGGTTGATGTGCTTTTGTTGTAACCCGTTGAGTGGGTTGATATGCTTTTTGTTGTAACCCGTTGAGTGGGTTGATGTGCTTTTTGTTGTAACCCGTTGAGTGGGTTGATGTGCTTTTTGTTGTAACCCGTTGAGTGGGTTGATGTGCTTTTTGTTGTAACCCGTTGAGTGGGTTGATGTGCTTTTGGTTGTAACCCGTTGAGTGGGTTTATGTGCTTTCTGGGTGTAATGCACCCAACGTGGCAATATGATCCAACAAACTGAGGTTCACCAGTGTACGAAATCGAAAATGATCTGTTGTGTCATTACGGTCTGACTGGCGACTCACAGAACGCACCTAACACTTTGAATACAAATTATAACATTACAAATTTCTATTCTCTTTTATTTTTCTGTTGTCAAACCTCCGAACGAAACTTTGTTGTTGCACTGGACCCTTGACTTACTTGGACATTTAGTTAAATCGTAAATAATGTCAGTTGTATCGAATCTAATGTAAGAAAACACGATATTGTAGTTACACACGAGGACGTGTGATAGTCAGGATGGCCGTGTCGGAGATGAAAGAACACCGGAGCCTTTGGAATTTTGGATAATCCCGCAACATTGTAACCTAGAGTCTACTATAGCTGTAACTGAACAATTGTAGTTATTCAACCCGATTGTAATTGTTCGAGAGTCGTGATAATGAGCTTGGGCTCGAGGCGACAGTCAGTCGCCGAACGTAGCCGCGGTCACGGGATGAACGCTTTGCCTAACAAAGGTATGGAGTAATTCTATAGCTCTCCTTAAAAGAAATATTCGTGGCGACACGCGACAGTAAACATTCCAACAGTTTCTGTCCCGTGGTTGGCCACACGCAGACCCTATTCTTCGAGTAAGATGATGGCCAGATGTCGATGCGTCTCCGCAGTACATGTTCGGCTAGCCCGAGGGCCCGTTATAAATCTTAAGGTTTAGTTAACTAAAGTCCCTCAAACAGACAAACAGTCTCAGTCCCAACTACGGGAAGATAGGGGAGACATATTTTTCAACGAACGGCGTCTCCCACTAGCAACTTTCCCTCGAGGGCGGCTAGCATCTTTTTCTAACCACCGATATGGAGATTGACCAATTAGCAGCAACGCCAATTTCCCTTACTTTCTGAACGAGGGCTTTTCTCGACGAATCCGATGATCTCGTATCCTTAGACACACCCCATTATAGTTTTCCTCTGTGGCATCATCGGGACGGGAAAGGCATTCTTTCTCGCGATCTCATTGATGAAAGGAGTAATTCTTTACGACCAGTGAATATTACGCGTCCGACTTGGATTTTGTGAGTACGTTCATCTATCATCCCGTCGACCGCGGATTCGTTATTGAACCTAGGATCATTGTCATTAGTATCTCGAGCACCTAACTACCGCGGTTACTTGTCCGGTTCTATAATAAGCGTATTTGCACTAGTCAATGTCTTCTCCATTGCATAACGACAACGTGTAACCCAAACGAAGATTCGTTTCACGCCCCTAACCCTAATTCTAATGTAAAGACGACATATATATATATATATATATATATTAATATTACATTTGCAGTGTAAAATGGAGTTCAACGAGCGCTCAAACGTCGAAATATCTCCAACGGGAAGGAAATGACGGCTATATTTCTTCGAAATCGACGAAATCTTCGCGATTTGCGAGCTATTTTGCTTGTCTCGACGCTTAATCGGTAGTGCATTGCATTTGCAGTGTAAAATGGTGTTCAACGAACGCTTAAACGTCTAAATGTCACCAACGGGAATGAAATGATAGTTAGTTTCCGTCAAATTCGACGAAATCTTCGCGATTTGCGAGCTATATTGCTTGTTTCGACGCTTAAACGGCAGTGCATTGCATTTGCAGTGGAAAATGGAGTTCAACGAGCGCTTAAACGTCGAAATATATCCAACGGGAAGGGAATGACGGCTACTTTTCGTCAAAATCTACGAAATCATCGCGATTTGCGAGCTATTTTGCTTGCTTCGACGCTGAAACGGTCGTGCATAACATTTACAGTGTAAAATGGAGTTTAGCAAGCGCTTAAACGTCGAAGTGTCTCCAACGGGAAGGAAATGACGGTTAGTTTTCGTCACAATCGAAGAAATCTTCGCGATTTGGGAGCTGTTTTGCTTGTTTCGTCGCTTAAACGGTAGTGCATTACATTTGCAGTGTAAAATGGAGTTCAGTGAGCGCTTAAACGTCGAAATATCTCCAACGGGAAAGAAATGACTGCTAGATTTCATCAATATCGACGGAATCATCGCGATTTGCGACCAATTTCGCTTGTTTCGACGCTGAAACGGTAGAGCATTGCATTTGCAGTGTAAAATGGAGAACAATGTGCGCTGAAACGTCGAAATAACTCCAACGGGAAGGAAATGACGGCTAGATTTCATCGAAATCGACAAAATCTTCGCTATTTGCGTGCAATTTTGCTTGTTTCGACGCTTAAAGGGTAGTGCATTGCATTTGCAGTGTAAAATGGAGTTCAACGAGCTGTCAAACGTCGTAGTATCTCCAACGGGAAGGAAATGACAGTTTTCGTCACAATCGAAGAAATCTTCGCGATTTGGGAGCTGTTGTGCTTGTATCGACGCTTAAACGGTAGTGCATTACATTTGCAGTGTAAAATGGAGTTCAACGAGCGCTTAAACGTCGAAATATCTCCAACGGAAAGGAAATGACGGCTAGTTTTCTTCAAAATCGACGAAATCTTCGCGATTTGCGAGCTATTTTGCTTGTTTCGACGCTTAAACGGTAGTGCATTACATTCGCTGTGTAAAACGGAGTCCAACGAGCGCTTAAACGTCGAAATATCTCCAACGGGAAGGAAATGACGGCTAGATTTCATCGAAATCGACGAAGTCTTCGCGATTTGGAAGCTATTTTGCATGTTTCGACGCTGAAACGGTAGTGCGTTACATTTGCAGTGTTAAATGGTGTTCAGCGAGTGCTTATACGTCGAAATGTCTCCAACGGGAAGGAAATGACGGCTAGATTTCATCGAAATCGACGAAATCTTCGCGATTTATGAGCAATTTTGCTTGTTTCGACGCTGAACCGGTAGTGCGTTACATTTGCTGTGTAAAACTGAGTCCAACGAGAGCTTAAACGTCGAAGTATCTCCAACGGGAAGGAAATGACAGTTAGTTCTCGTCAAGATCGACGAAATCTTCGCGATTTGCGAGCTATTTTGCTTGTTACGACGCTTAAGCGGTAGTACATTGCATTTGCAGTGTAAAATGGACTTCAACGAGCGCTTAAACGTCGAAATATCTGCAACGTGAAGGAAATGACGGAATGTTTACGCAAAAAAATATGAAATTAACATGATATATACATTACTACATAAGTTATATATAAAATATGTATATTATACCCTTGCCTACTGACTGATATGAATTTCTTTCGGTCTCGAATGCGTTAAAAGACAGCGCAAAGAAGTCGAAATTACTTATTGTAATTAGTAAAACGACCTGAGAGGCAGACAGATAAAAGAAAGAAGGAATATTATATTAGCGGCATTTTTGTAGCCATTATATATGGTTTCGATCGCATAATTAATCAGTATCAACTTACCAGTCTTTAACGGAAGGACAAAAAGAAGAGCAGACGGCACACAGACCGCAATCATGATCATTTTCAAGTAGAATCTCAAACTGCCGTACATCTTCGAAAACTTCGTTAGTCGTAAGGGATCAAAGGATGATGTCCGCGCTAGGGAAAATAGATGAGAAGCGGCTATTTCAACAACCACCGTGTAGGTACTGCACTAGCCAGAAGTATCTGCGACAGAAATCAGAATACACTCGTTTTCGCATGGTTGGATCAATTTCGCGTGGGACTAACCTGATTGAACCTAACGCGGGATAATTGCTCAACTCACGACTTTAACCAGCCCGCTTGATTCTCTGTAAATGCTTGAAATTGACGCTTGGATTCTTTCCAGATTAACTAGCTTTGCCCCTCCCTCCCTTTATCTATTTTCTTAGATCGACTTAGACTGCCACAACATATTATCTTTCTTCTTTTCTTTCCTTTTCTTTCCTTTTGATCTTTTAAAGCCCTAAATCGCTGGCTATTTTGTATACTATATATTTTTTACACTCAATTACTCTGTAAGTCATAAGTACATATGTTTTACAACGTTATTTGTCATATTTCAGTTAAACCCCAGAAAAGCCAGAAATATATTTTCAGCATGTTTTAACGAGCCCCTGGCAAAGATCAAAACGAGTTGCGGCACAATTTAAAGCGACAAATAGCATCGCGTGTCTCGTTGTGGTAACACACGGTTCGCCAGCTTTTTAAAAGCGCTCTCCGTCTGCTTTTTCCTCTCTTCCCTGTCTCTTCGTTTTTCCTTAACAAGCAAAACCATTTTCGCGAGGACGAGAGTACGGAAATGACGTACTGGCAATTTTGTTTTGTGATAATACAAGCAGCTCGGTTTCAGTGAATTAAACTTGACCCCAAGCTTCTACTTATCTACCTTCCTTTCCTTTATTTTCCCTTCTATATCTGTTTTGCGGTTTTCCACATTTCCATCACAATAAACCATGTTTTTTCTCGATTTTACATGTTAGCCAATGATTCACGGCAAAAGCGTCGACTGTAAAAATATTTGTAGTTGCAATAGCAACAAGTATGTTTTCTCAAATAGAAAATATTGGGAGCGTACACGCTGGCAAGACAATTCATGAATAGCTCGTCCTCTGCTTGTTATGTGTTTCGATACTGTTAGCAAACAAATTCATGAAACATACTGGTATAGCGTAAAATGAACATAAAAGTTTTGCGTACACTTGAGAGCTGAACTTTGGTTGTTACACGTATATTATACATATACGCACACAGTTATGTATATGTATATATATATAGAAAATTCCTTAGAACCTTGAGCTTAATAACATATTACATAACATATAACATATAATGACATATAATAACATATAATAACATATTCACAAGGAGGTGAACTTTACTTACCAATTACCAAAGTTTCTTCCGCCAAATAATACATAAAAATTGAAAAAGATAATGTAACTAGTTTTAACTTTTTTTTGTGTTATAATTTGAATCACTCGATTTATCCGACTGAGGATGGTCGATCGCAATCTCAATTTATACGTGTTCTCATCGCATGAAATAGATCACATGAGGGATTTTCAAAAGTCGATGGAATATTAATCGCGATTAATTATTTGTAGGTGTATTCTGTGCGGCTAAAGCAGTCACCTAATGAATTATTGAGTACCAGGAATGTTAGCGGTAAACAGGATTGCGGCTATGAATGATTCTCTAATGTCTATATTAGAGATGAATTTGATAATTTATCCTCATAATATGCAATCCGCTTTTAAGTGGAAATCATAATTAACAATTTCTGTTTGATTAAATATGAAGAGCAGATAAATCGATACGCTTAAATCAATATTAGAATTTCTTAACATTTTTATCAAATATTTTAGCACTGTAAAAGCGTCGTAGTAGAGAAATATTAGGTTGTTCCAAAAGTTTCTTTCGTTTTATAAGAAAGTAATAGATGTACAACATTTTTCGTTTTATATTATTTTATTGAATTACGTGTGATCCACCTTTTTCCAATTTAATGTAAAATAATATAGAATAACATAAAACAAAATATGTTGTGCATCTGTCATTTCTTTATAAAACGAAAGAAACTTGGGACAACCTAATAGGAATTTACTTTTATTATCCATTATAAAAATGGATTGTTAATCCTCTAGGAGATACGAACAATATAATTGCAATTAATAAGGAATAAGCTAGCATAACTTAAACCAGCTTTTGCAGAAAGCTATTAGCTAAAGATGTTTATTAAACAATGACAACATGAATTTTCTTAAGTACCCCATTTGGTACTTAATCTACTTCGTAAGTACTGTGTGTCCTAGCCTTCAAAGGATGCAATTTTAACCAGAATGTTTCACATTACTTACCCGTATTATTTCCTTGTAATATAATTTATATTTACATTATCTACGTTACGTTACATTCTACGCGTTAATGTAATGTGATTTTTATTTCTAATCGAAGTTATTCAAACGTTGTAGTATCTCAATAAAAAATTAACAGCCTGCAAAAACTTCACAGAAGCATTAGTTTCTTCGAAACTATTGAATTCAAATGGCTAATATTCCTTAACAATATGCACTCGACGACGTTTATCGAGAGAAGTATGTGGCGTAATAGTTAAACTTTCAATTCATATACATATATCGTTTATGAAAAAGTAGTCATTCTGCTTTTGTGATCTGTGACACACTATAAATTCTCATAAGCTAACCAACGCGTAATCTTCTGTAACGTATTAATATAATATAGGTATGTATATCTCGACTTTGAGCAACCAATTGGTGCTAAATAAGCTTTAGTACATACTTCTTACACGTAACAAAAGACCAGTTAACATCTCTGCTCTTAAAAGAAAAACGAAAGAAGCTCTGAAAAGCTGCAGAGTTCAGGTCGAATAACACCAGCTCAGATAAATAACCCTCTAACTTACCTTTGTCCTCATCGACGTCAGTGATTTTAAAGCTAGTTATAAAGTGCACTTCTCAGCCAGCGTCCACGGCAGTCAATATTATTTAACGGGTCTTAACGCGATGTAAAAAGGGAAAAAGGAGGAAAGAAGGAACAGGGAAGCAAAGAGAAGAGACGAATTTTTCATTTTCTCGAAACTGGATCAAGTTTCAGGCTGCTCGCCAAAGAGTCTGTAGCTAACGAGACAAGATTAGACAAACCACGCTTTAAAATTGCCACAGAACTATAATAATCCTCGAAATCAATACGATTCGTCGATCCATCGCCTGATTAAAAAATGAGATAGGATGAAGCTCACTAGTCGGCCTTTGAACTTTCAATAGCGCTTACGGCTCGTATACTCTAGTTTGAATGCTACAATGTAAGCCAAGTCAGCTGTAACTAGCGTTCGCGTGATTGTCGCTATCTATTATTCACGCGTTACACGTTAACCAGACAAACGCGTCTACCGGTTGACATTGTTTTCTGTCCTGAGTTTCAAAGCAATTATGTTGCTTCGTGTAATCAAATCTCGCCAAACTAACGATAAGTTCTTGTTTGACCTTACACAGTTATTAAAACTATACAAGTTAAACCAATCTAGCCTAAACAAGTAATGTCGTTATATATTCTTTTTTAAATCTATATATTGTTTAATAAATCGTGGTTAGGATATAGTAGCTGACAAAAATATTCGGATAAATATATTTGTAGAAACATTTTAGGAGTGTATTATGCATAGTGGCACTATTTAATACTGTACTGTGACTATCATGGTCGTGTTGGTATTATTCGAAACTAATCTGAAAATCTGTATGGAATTTGTAAGATATTTAGTACGAGTACTGTGCATTACTGATATGTACACAACCGAGACGAGATAACGAAGGTACTGCTCTTTCGTTCATCGCTACGCGTTGCTAATAGCAACGTATAATGCATATATATCTCGCAAAGACCATAAAAGTACCCAATGGAACCACGTTTAATATTTGATAATAATGTCCCATTACAGTTTCGTCATTTTCAATTAATTAAACACGACCCTCTCTTTAAAAATTAGAAGATAAAATACGTAATACAAATCTACTCGAAATCTTTTAAACCTTACGGACGACCTTACGGACCTTACTTATGGTCTTTAAAAGCAGCAGGGATTAGCAGAATATTAACTGCGGATTTTTCTTGGACCGCAGCATGCAATATGAAATATGGTTATTAAAATGTACACTGAAAATTTCATATCCATAAGATACTCGTGCTTGTAGAACCTTGAAAATGAATTCTTAACCCAAATAGTCGACCGCGATACTCGAGAAATTTTGTGAAGCTGACGTCAATACCAATATGTACCGTCGTTGTGCTATTATTTCGTAATAAACCGTATTGATTGCACTTCCATTTCACGGAATTAATTTTTCCACACAAAAAGTGATAACGATAATCGAAAAAAGAAAAATATACTACCACATTTCGTATCAGCATACACAAGCGCACTCGATTTTACACGAGTATACAATTTGCAAATTCGACGGAACGATCGGATTTAATTATTTTTTCGATATTTCAGGCATCAAGTTCTATTTACACATCGAACGTTGAAATACGGCGAAATACAAAATGTACAAACCACTCTGAACATTAATTAACTTTAAACGTTATTGATTAATTAAAGAAACCAACCATTGTGTTGATTTTTACATTTTGAAAAATTGTTATCCACTTTTGCTTTGTTTAAAAATTGAAAAAAAATACTTTTATTGTAAGTCACGAGTATCTCTTTTATTTATTTAAACTTTAGATCAAATATTACAATTTATAAATATATCATTTATTTAGATATACTTGTAATATCTGTTTTATAAGTTTGTACAACCATTTATCTATTTATCTATTTTATTTGCAAATAATCTTTATAGACTGATTTTGTAAGGAATAAAAAATTGTGATTCTATTTAAAAACGATCGTGTCAGACTCAAGTGATAAGCGATATATATTTCAGCGATATATATATTCAGATTTCACCATCACATAAACGGTGCTATTGGAAACGTTTCACAATGGACGTCTTACAAGCGCCTGCGATGTCCGTCATATGTAAAGCTATACCACTGAATCACGGCCGCCATTTAGTGATTAAGGTCGATCACTTAGAGTTGTTAATCCGACA
This sequence comes from Bombus vosnesenskii, assembly GCF_011952255.1. NCBI lineage: Eukaryota > Metazoa > Arthropoda > Insecta > Hymenoptera > Apidae > Bombus > Bombus vosnesenskii. Next base: position 4,497 of record NW_022884237.1, on the reverse strand, counting down.
TAATGGCGAGCAATACATCGAAAACATTATTGGAAACACAGTTACAGTTTAATTTCATTGAGCTTATTTGCAAATAAATGTGTACAATATATTTTAGAGGTTTTAAATATTATTGCTGACTAAACTTCGCGTCTGCGCATCATCTTTCTTTAACTTTTTTTGCATTTTCTTATCGACGCATGAAGACGAAATGCGTAAATTTTATTATTTATTTAAACATTACTATATTGTGCTCAAAGTAGCGGAATATCGTTCTATTATCAATATATGAAGAACTAAAAGAATTAAGAAAGAATTAAAAAAATATGTAGTTCAATCAATACTTCGTGTATTTTTCTATCTCCACAAGACAATATCCGGACCAGTTACGCTTACAGTATCAACAAAGATTTGTCCAGCCATACGGAATAAGTCGTACTCAGTAGTTTAAAAGTATTAACCGCACGAACTCCAGAAACACTTTTGAAGTAACTTTCGAACCAATAAATCCCCGAACTAAGAACTGTCATATTTCGTCTCTATTTATCGAATATTGTGAGAAAATGCAAAAAAAAGAAGTTAAATAGAAAAAGTACTTGGAAACTTAAAAGAAAAAATCTCGAAAAATCTCTTAATACTTTTTACTGTCGTCTTGAGACGCACCATGTGTTAAGCTTCTTCGTAGTTACAACTTTTACCGCAGATGTAACGAACTGACAAATGCTTCGAATGGCGCGCGCGCGTCAACGCCTACACTTAAATTTTAAATAAATGTTTTTAAATAAATGTTTAAAATAATACATTAAATGTATTAACTTTCTTGCGCAATTTCATTTAATTTCTTACGATATGGAGGGTTTAATTACGTTTAAGATATCTATTTGAATCTTTTAAATTCGAAGTTTTTTAAAAAATTACCTTAAACTTTATAAAATTAAATCGTTTTTCCACTTTGTTGTATCATAAAATAGTTATTTAAATTCAAAACTTACCGTCGTCTTGAAATATTCTATATTTTCCTCGTCTTAAAAAATCTCCCTACAGAAAGAATAAAGAAGAATAAAATCCCATACGTTAAATTTCACGTGATTGATGGAATACATAACGATAACGAGAACTAACTAGCGACAACAAGCAACCATTAGCAAGGACAACTGGCGACTATAACTGTCGTCTCTATGATGTATGGCGACTAAGGAGAACAGCCAGCAACTACGGATGACATGTAACAACCAACTGCCCCACTTCTAAAAGGCAACTAACTTGCAAACCCTTTGATGGTTTCTGTAGCGTGATATACCCCTTGAACGTGGTTAAAGAATGTGGTCGCCGCTGGACGGCGGTTTGACAGCAGAGCGATCTCGCCAATTCAAAGCTTGACATTACAAACTACCCAGAATCATTAGGCTCGTTATCGAGCATCTAGCTTTCAGAAGGTGCTTTATCATATGATATGACTTCACGATATTTTTATAGCAAGAAGAATGGCCAACCTCTAACAAAACAAATTTTTACTAAGTGCTGCATGTGAGCTGCAGGCCGGCCTACTAGGGAAATTTGACGAATGAATAAACTAAAATATATACGAATATATTCGTTATATCATAAAATGCCCGCATTATGTTCTCTAACACCATAGAGGAAACTAAATTTATATATTAAAAAATTGGAATACCTGTTATAAGAGAGTTAATTAAATTCTAACTTATCGATGACTCCATAAAAACCTTTATTTCCTAAAAATGTATATCTTCCAAATTCTCCTTAGAAAGTATCATAGAGAAAATATGAAACCTGAAAAATACATCACGCTGATGCCTCGATCAACCCTCGTGCTTCGCAGTCCATGTGTCCGAGCGATGAATTCCCTCCAAACAAGGAAAAACCAAAGGGAGGTCTCCTTCGAAGGACGTGAGAGGGTAAGGGAAGCAACGGGAACGATGATCACGCGATATACTGGCGGCGTACGTATAGAACGGCTGTTGCGAGAGAGTTCGCAAGAAACAAGAAGAAAAAAGGAATCGTAGGCCGACGCGACTATACGCTGTCGACGGACAAACAGCGACTGAGCCCAACTGAAACGAACTCTGTCGCAGTATGAGCACAGGCTACGTTCGCGGGAAAAAGTGGTGGGGATACATGGGAGGCAGACGTAGAGAGGACGGAGCTGCGAGCGTAATCGAAATCTCCGGAAAACTGGAGAGCCTGGGCAAGGGAGGCAACCAGAGTGGAGGACTAGTGCCTGTGAGCGCAAAACGGGTGTGGATACGGGAAGTCCTGCCTGGACAAGGAGGAGTTAAACCAAACCAACAAGTGTGAGGTTAGGACGGTGGAGCAGCCATATTAGGACGCGTGACAACAGCGCCGCTACACGGGCTACTCGAGGAACTACCCAGACGCAGCCATATTGGCGCGTGCGTCGAAGCGCGTTGCGCGGGCCACTTGAAAGTGACAGCGACTGGCAGAGTGGCAAGTGCTGACCGAGCGACATTTCCCGCCCAACGGGGAAACGGACGCATCCATGGCGAAAGAGAAGGAGGTAGAGGAAAACGCCAGGGGACGGAGGGAAACGGAACTGGCTGCGGAGCCGCCGCACGTTAGCACCAGGAGCATGACGAAGGCGATGCCGCCAAAGGAGGGACCCTCCCGCTTCACGCTGGACAAGGAGGGAATATGGACTGAGGAAGCAACAGAGGAGGAGGAAACCCCCGCCAGAGAAGCACCCCGAGCGAAGAGGAGGAAGGCCAACGAATCCCCCGAACTCCCCGCGGACCCGGCTGAAGAAATGAGATCAGCCACAACGGCGGACATAGGAGCCGAACTGATTCGCCGGGCCGCCGAGGTGGCCAGGGCTGCCGAGGCGCCCCGCGGCCACAAGGTCACGCAGGGGAAAACCCTGAAGGAGGCGGCGAGAACGATCACCGCGGGCGTGACAGAGTTAGTGAGGAGAACGGACCCTGTCACCGACGCACTCGCTATAACGCAAGGACGTATAGCAACACTGGAGGCGGAGGTAGAGGCACTCCGAAAAGAGCCGGCCTCGCGCCCCACCGCGGATGAGAACAGCTACAGGGCGCGTCTCGCTGCAGTCGAGCAGCAAGTAGAGGAGATGAGATCCTTGCTGCACCGACTGGAGGAACAACTGCAGGGAACAGAAAAAGGAGAAGGAAAGGAGGTCGCCCCTGTCGCGAACACGAGAGGGATGGAGCCTGGAGCCCCAAGCGCTCCAGCGCCCAAGGGAGGCCGAATGGCGGACACCGAATGGCAGACCGTCGGAAGGAAAAGAAGAGGAAAGAAGAAGGAGGCAGGGAGGAAGCAGCCGGCGAAGCTGATCCCCGAGACAGGGGCGGAGAGCCAGAGGAAAACTCCGGAGAGTGGATCGGCGAACACACGAAGAGGGGGAGGCAGGGGGCCCCTCCCGCGCGCACCGCGGACGTCAGCGGTAACAATCACCCTGACGGACAAATCGAGCCAATCCTACGCGGAGGTGCTGGCTGCGGCCAAGGACAGTGTCTCCCTGGCCGAGCTCGGCATCAACACGATGAGGATGCGGAAGACCATCACCGGAGGTGTCATCTTAGAGGTCCCTGAGGACCAGGGAAGGGAGAAGGCCGCAGCGCTCGCAGCACAGCTGACGCGGGCTCTGGACCCGAACGAGGTCCGCGTGGCGACCCCCTTCCGAGCCGCGGAGGCAAGGGTGTCCCTGATAGACATAGCGGCCACCAAGATGGAAATCCAGAACACCCTGGCGAGGGAGAGCGGCTGCAAGCCGGAGGACATCCGGCGGGGAGAAATCCGCCCCGCCCGGAACGGACTTGGCGCCGTATGGATACGAGGCCCTGCCAGTGCAGTGAGGAAACTGGCCCAGGCTGGAAAGGTCGCCATAGGCTGGTCGATGGCGAAGGTCGAAGCCATCGAACGGAGACCGTTACAGTGCTACAGGTGCCTTGGGATAGGACACACGGGGAAGACCCGCACCGCCAAGGAGGACAAGGGGCACCTGTGCTTCAGATGCGGCGAACCAGGGCACCAGGCGAGAGCATGCACTACTGCGAGCCCGAAATGCCTGCTCTGCGAGGCGCTTGGAACACCGCCGGTGCACAGGATGGGGGGACCGGCCTGCGCCCCCTCGAAGAAGGGAACGAAAGGAGCCGCCCGCGGATCCACGGCTGCAAGAGGCAGCGAGAAAGGCTTCCCGCCGCAAAGCGACCCTAAGCCCGCGAACAAGGAGGTAGGCACGGAGGAAGCCACGAACAAGGAAAGGCCACCAAGGAACTGAGAATGCGCATCCTCCAGATTAACCTGGGAAGGTCAAGGCGAGCACAAGACCTGCTCCACCAAACCATCCGGGAGAGCACGGTCGCCCTGGCGGTGGTGGCGGAACCATACAGAGTTCTGGATGGCCCGGAGTAGGTCGGAGACACGGACGGAATGGTTGCCGTCACCTGGACATCAACGCCCGGGGCGTTTGCCCACGGAGCCCTGCTGGAACGGGGCAACGGGTACGCCGCGGTCGAG
>NW_022884236.1:0-25211 GCF_011952255.1 Bombus vosnesenskii | reverse complement strand
GGCAAACGATCATATAAGGACAGACACGACAGACTGAGAAAAATGCCAGAAGGTTGCGTCCCTGCTGAGTTAGACGTCTGCGGTGATGACAACGGCGGTGATAATCACGATGCAAGTACACTGACCTCAGAGGATCATTAACACTGCGTTGTGGTCATAGTAATACACCGAGTGGTTTTATGTGCTTTTTGTTGTAACCCGTTGAGTGGGTTGATGTGCTTTCTGTTGTAACCCGTTGAGTGGGTTGATCTGCTTTTTGTTGTAACCCGTTGAGTGGGTTGATGTGCTTTTTGTTGTAACCCGTTGAGTGGGTTGATGTGCTTTTGGTTGTAACCCGTTGAGTGGGTTTATGTGCTTTCTGGGTGTAATGCACCCAACGTGGCAATATGATCCAACAAACTGAGGTTCACCAGTGTACGAAATCGAAAATGATCTGTTGTGTCATTACGGTCTGACTGGCGACTCACAGAACGCACCTAACACTTTGAATACAAATTATAACATTACAAATTTCTATTCTCTTTTATTTTTCTGTTGTCAAACCTCCGAACGAAACTTTGTTGTTGCACTGGACCCTTGACTTACTTGGACATTTAGTTAAATCGTAAATAATGTCAGTTGTATCGAATCTAATGTAAGAAAACACGATATTTTAGTTACACACGAGGACGTGTGATAGTCAGGATGGCCGTGTCGGAGATGAAAGAACACCGGAGCCTTTGGAATTTTGGCTAATCCCGCAACAATGTAACCTAGAGTCTACTATAGCTGTAATTGAACAATTGTAGTTATTCAACCCAATTGTAATTGTTCGAGAGTCGTGATAATGAGCTTGGGCTCGAGGCGACAGTCAGTCGCCGAACGTAGCCGCGGTCACGGGATGAACGCTTTGCCTAACAAAGGTATGGGGTAATTCTATAGCTCTCCTTAAAAGAAATATTCGTGGCGACACGCGACAGTAAACATTCCAACGGTTTCTGTCCCGTGGTTGGCCACACGCAGACACTATTCTTCGGGTAAGATGATTGCCAGACGTCGATGCGTCTCCGCAGTACATGTTCGGCTAGCCCGAGGGCCCGTTATAAATCTTAAGGTTTAGTTAACTAAAGTCCTTCAAACAGACAAACAGTCTCAGTCCCAACCACGGGAAGATAGGGGAGACATATTTTTCAACGAGCGGCGTCTCCCACTAGCAACTTTCCCTCGAGGGCGTCTAGCATCTTTTTCTAACCACCGATATGGAGATTGACCAATTAGCAGCAACGCCAATTTCCCTTACTTTCTGAACGAAGGCTTTTCTCGACGAATCCGAAAATCTCGTATCCTTAGACACACCCCGTTATAGTTTTCCTCTGTGGCATCATCGGGACGGGAAAGGCATTCTTTCTCGCGATCTCATTGATGAAAGGAGTAATTCTTTACGATCAGTGAATATTACGCGTCCGACTTAGATTTTGTGAGTACGTTCATCTATCATCCCGTCGACCGCGGATTCGTTATTGAACCTAGGATCATTGTCATTAGTATCTCGAGCACCTAACTACCGCGGTTACTTGTCCGGTTCTATAATAATCGTATTTGCACTAGTCAATGTCTTCTCCATTGCATAACGACAACGTGTAACACAAACGAAGATTCGTTTCACGCCCCTAACCCTAATTCTAATGTAAAGACGACATATATATATATGTATATATATATATATATATATATTAATATTACATTTGCAGTGTAAAATGGAATGAAACGAGCGCTAAAACATCGAAATATCTCCAACCGGAAGGAAATGACAGTTAGCTTCCGTCAAAATCGACGAAATCTTCGCGATTTGCGAGCTATTTTGCTTGTCTCGAAGCTTAATCGGTAGTGCATTGCATTTCCAGTGTAAAATGGAGTTAAACGAGCGCATAAGCGTCGAAATATCTCCAACGGGAAGGAAGGGGCAGTTAGTTTTCCTCAAAATCGACGAAATCTTCGTGATTTACGAGCTATATTGCTTGTTTCGACGCTTAAACAGCAGTGCATTGCATTTGCAGTGGAAAATGGAGTTCAACGAGCGCTTAAACGTCGAAATATATCCAACGGGAAGGGAATGACGGCTACTTTTCGTCAAAATCTACGAAATCATCGCGATTTGCGAGCTATTTTGCTTGCTTCGACGCTGAAACGGTCGTGCATAACATTTACAGTGTAAAATGGAGTTTAGCAAGCGCTTAAACGTCGAAGTGTCTCCAACGGGAAGGAAATGACGGTTAGTTTTCGTCACAATCGAAGAAATCTTCGCGATTTGGGAGCTGTTTTGCTTGTTTCGTCGCTTAAACGGTAGTGCATTACATTTGCAGTGTAAAATGGAGTTCAGTGAGCGCTTAAACGTCGAAATATCTCCAACGGGAAAGAAATGACTGCTAGATTTCATCAATATCGACGGAATCATCGCGATTTGCGACCAATTTCGCTTGTTTCGACGCTGAAACGGTAGAGCATTGCATTTGCAGTGTAAAATGGAGAACAATGTGCGCTGAAACGTCGAAATAACTCCAACGGGAAGGAAATGACGGCTAGATTTCATCGAAATCGACAAAATCTTCGCTATTTGCGTGCAATTTTGCTTGTTTCGACGCTTAAAGGGTAGTGCATTGCATTTGCAGTGTAAAATGGAGTTCAACGAGCTGTCAAACGTCGTAGTATCTCCAACGGGAAGGAAATGACAGTTTTCGTCACAATCGAAGAAATCTTCGCGATTTGGGAGCTGTTTTGCTTGTATCGACGCTTAAACGGTAGTGCATTACATTTGCAGTGTAAAATGGAGTTCAGAGAGCGCTTAAACGTCGAAATATCTCCAACGGAAAGGAAATGACGGCTAGTTTTCTTCAAAATCGGCGAAATCTTCGCGATTTGCGAGCTATTTTGCTTGTTTCGACGCTTAAACGGTAGTGCATTACATTCGCTGTGTAAAACTGAGTCCAACGAGCGCTTAAACGTCGAAATATCTCCAACGGGAAGGAAATGACGGCTAGATTTCATCGAAATCGACGAAGTCTTCGCGATTTGGAAGCTATTTTGCATGTTTCGACGCTGAAACGGTAGTGCGTTACATTTGCAGTGTTAAATGGTGTTCAGCGAGTGCTTATACGTCGAAATGTCTCCAACGGGAAGGAAATGACGGCTAGATTTCATCGAAATCGACGAAATCTTCGCGATTTATGAGCAATTTTGCTTGTTTCGACGCTGAACCGGTAGTGCGTTACATTTGCTGTGTAAAACTGAGTCCAACGAGAGCTTAAACGTCGAAGTATCTCCAACGGGAAGGAAATGACAGTTAGTTCTCGTCAAGATCGACGAAATCTTCGCGATTTGCGAGCTATTTTGCTTGTTACGACGCTTAAGCGGTAGTACATTGCATTTGCAGTGTAAAATGGACTTCAACGAGCGCTTAAACGTCGAAATATCTGCAACGTGAAGGAAATGACGGAATGTTTACGCAAAAAAATATGAAATTAACATGATATATACATTACTACATAAGTTATATATAAAATATGTATATTATACCCTTGCCTACTGACTGATATGAATTTCTTTCGGTCTCGAATGCGTTAATAGACAGCGCAAAGAAGTCGAAATTACTTATTGTAATTAGTAAAACGACCTGAGAGGCAGACAGATAAAAGAAAGAAGGAATATTATATTAGCGGCATTTTTGTAGCCATTATATATGGTTTCGATCGCATAATTAATCAGTATCAACTTACCAGTCTTTAACGGAAGGACAAAAAGAAGAGCAGACGGCACACAGACCGCAATCATGATCATTTTCAAGTAGAATCTCAAATTGCCGTACATCTTCGAAAACTTCGTTAGTCGTAAGGGATCAAAGGATGATGTCCGCGCTAGGGAAAATAGATGAGAAGCGGCTATTTCAACAACCACCGTGTAGGTACTGCACTAGCCAGAAGTATCTGCGACAGAAATCAGAATACACTCGTTTTCGCATGGTTGGATCAATTTCGCGTGGGACTAACCTGATTGAACCTAACGCAGGATAATTGCTCAACTCACGACTTTAACCAGCCCGCTTGATTTTCTGTAAATGCTTGAAATTGACGCTTGGATTCTTTCCAGATTAACTAGCTTTGCCCCTCCCTCCCTTTATCTATTTTCTTAGATCGACTTAGACTGCCACAACATATTATCTTTCTTCTTTTCTTTCCTTTTCTTTCCTTTTGATCTTTTAAAGCCCTCAATCGCTGGCTATTTTGTATACTATATATTTTTTACACTCAATTACTCTGTAAGTCATAAGTACATATGTTTTACAACGTTATTTGTCATATTTCAGTTAAACCCCAGAAAAGCCAGAAATATATTTTCAGCATGTTTTAACGAGCCCCTGGCAAAGATCAAAACGAGTTGCGGCACAATTTAAAGCGACAAATAGCATCGCGTGTCTCGTTGTGGTAACACACGGTTCGCCAGCTTTTTAAAAGCGCTCTCCGTCTGCTTTTTCCTCTCTTCCCTGTCTCTTCGTTTTTCCTTAACAAGCAAACCCATTTTCGCGAGGACGAGAGTACGGAAATGACGTACTGGCAATTTTGTTTTGTGATAATACAAGCAGCTCGGTTTCAGTGAATTAAACTTGACCCCAAGCTTCTACTTATCTACGTTCCTTTCCTTTATTTTCCCTTCTATATCTGTTTTGCGGTTTTCCACATTTCCATCACAATAAACCATGTTTTTTCTCGATTTTACATGTTAGCCAATGATTCACGGCAAAAGCGTCGACTGTAAAAATATTTGTAGTTGCAATAGCAACAAGTATGTTTTCTCAAATAGAAAATATTGGGAGCGTACACGCTGGCAAGACAATTCATGAATAGCTCGTCCTCTGCTTGTTATGTGTTTCGATACTGTTAGCAAACAAATTCATGAAACATACTGGTATAGCGTAAAATGAACATAAAAGTATTGCGTACACTTGAGAGCTGAACTTTGGTTGTTACACGTATATTATACATATACGCACACAGTTATGTATATGTATATATATATAGAAAATTCCTTAGAACCTTGAGCTTAATAACATATTACATAACATATAACATATAATGACATATAATAACATATAATAACATATTCACAAGGAGGTGAACTTTACTTACCAATTACCAAAGTTTCTTCCGCCAAATAATACATAAAAATTGAAAAAGATAATGTAACTAGTTTTAACTTTTTTTTGTGTTATAATTTGAATCACTCGATTTATCCGACTGAGGATGGTCGATCGCAATCTCAATTTATACGTGTTCTCATCGCATGAAATAGATCACATGAGGGATTTTCAAAAGTCGATGGAATATTAATCGCGATTAATTATTTGTAGGTGTATTCTGTGCGGCTAAAGCAGACACCTAATGAATTATTGAGTACCAGGAATGTTAGCGGTAAACAGGATTGCGGCTATGAATGATTCTCTAATGTCTATATTAGAGATGAATTTGATAATTTATCCTCATAATATGCAATCCGCTTTTAAGTGGAAATCATAATTAACAATTTCTGTTTGATTAAATATGAAAAGCAGATAAATCGATACGCTTAAATCAATATTAGAATTTCTTAACATTTTTATCAAATATTTTAGCACTGTAAAAGCGTCGTAGTAGAGAAATATTAGGTTGTTCCAAAAGTTTCTTTCGTTTTATAAGAAAGTAATAGATGTACAACATTTTTCGTTTTATATTATTTTATTGAATTACGTGTGATCCACCTTTTCCAATTTAATGTAAAATAATATAGAATAACATAAAACAAAATATGTTGTGCATCTGTCATTTCTTTATAAAACGAAAGAAACTTGGGACAACCTAATAGGAATTTACTTTTATTATCCATTATAAAAATGGATTGTTAATCCTCTAGGAGATACGAACAATATAATTGCAATTAATAAGGAATAAGCTAGCATAACTTAAACCAGCTTTTGCAGAAAGCTATTAGCTAAAGATGTTTATTAAACAATGACAACATGAATTTTCTTGAGTACCCCATTTGGTACTTAATCTACTTCGTAAGTACTGTGTGTCCTAGCCTTCAAAGGATGCAATTTTAACCAGAATGTTTCACATTACTTACCCGTATTATTTCCTTGTAATATAATTTATATTTACATTATCTACGTTACGTTACATTCTACGCGTTAATGTAATGTGATTTTTATTTCTAATCGAAGTTATTCAAACGTTGTAGTATCTCAATAAAAAATTAACAGCCTGCAAAAACTTCACAGAAGCATTAGTTTCTTCGAAACTATTGAATTCAAATGGCTACTATTCCTTAACAATATGCACTCGACGACGTTTATCGAGAGAAGTATGTGGCGTAATAGTTAAACTTTCAATTCATATACATATATCGTTTATGAAAAAGTAGTCATTCTGCTTTTGTGATCTATGACACACTATAAATTCTCATAAGCTAACCAACGCGTAATCTTCTGTAACGTATTAATATAATATAGGTATGTATATCTCGACTTTGAGCAACCAATTGGTGCTAAATAAGCTTTAGTACATACTTCTTACACGTAACAAAAGACCAGTTAACATCTCTGCTCTTAAAAGAAAAACGAACGAAGCTCTGAAAAGCTGCAGAGTTCAGGTCGAATAACACCAGCTCAGATAAATAACCCTCTAACTTACCTTTGTCCTCATCGACGTCAGTGATTTTAAAGCTAGTTATAAAGTGCACTTCTCAGCCAGCGGCCACGGCAGTCAATATTATTTAACGGGTCTTAACGCGATGTAAAAAGGGAAAAAGGAGGAAAGAAGGAACAGGGAAGCAAAGAGAAGAGACGAATTTTTCATTTTCTCGAAACTGGATCAAGTTTCAGGCTGCTCGCCAAAGAGTCTGTAGCTAACGAGACAAGATTAGACAAACCACGCTTTAAAATTGCCACAGAACTATAATAATCCTCGAAATCAATACGATTCGTCGATCCATCGCCTGATTAAAAAATGAGATAGGATGAAGCTCACTAGTCGGCCTTTGAACTTTCAATAGCGCTTACGGCTCGTATACTCTAGTTTGAATGCTACAATGTAAGCCAAGTCAGCTGTAACTAGCGTTCGCGTGATTGTCGCTATCTATTATTCACGCGTTACACGTTCACCCGACAAACGCGTCTACCGGTTGACATTGTTTTCTGTCCTGAGTTTCAAAGCAATTATGTTGCTTCGTGTAATCAAATCTCGCCAAACTAACGATAAGTTCTTGTTTGACCTTACACAGTTATTAAAACTATACAAGTTAAACCAATCTAGCCTAAACAAGTAATGTCGTTATATATTCTTTTTTAAATCTATATATTGTTTAATAAATCGTGGTTAGGATATAGTAGCTGACAAAAATATTCGGACAGATATATTTGTAGAAACATTTTAGGAGTGTATTATGCATAGTGGCACTATTTAATACTGTACTGTGACTATCATGGTCGTGTTGGTATTATTCGAAACTAATCTGAAAATCTGTATGGAATTTGTAAGATATTTAGTACGAGTACTGTGCATTACTGATATGTACACAACCGAGACGAGATAACGAAGGTACTGCTCTCCATCGTTCATCGCTACGCGTTGCTAATAGCAACGTATACTGCATATATATCTCGCAAAGACCATAAAAGTACCCAATGGAACCACGTTTAATATTTGATAATAATGTCCCATTACAGTTTCGTCATTTTCAATTGATTAAACACGACCCTCTCTTTAAAAATTAGAAGATAAAATACGTAATACAAATCTACTCGAAATCTTTTAAACCTTACGGACGACCTTACGGACCTTACTTATGGTCTTTAAAAGCAGCAGGGATTAGCAGAATATTAACTGCGGATTTTTCTTGAACCGCAGCATGCAATATGAAATATGGTTATTAAAATGTACACTGAAAATTTCATATCCATAAGATACTCGTGCTTGTAGAACCTTGAAAATGAATTCTTAACCCAAATAGTCGACTGCGATACTCGAGAAATTTTGTGAAGCTGACGTCAATACCAATATGTACCGTCGTTGTGCTATTATTTCGTAATAAACCGTATTGATTGCACTTCCATTTCACGGAATTAATTTTTCCACACAAAAAGTGATAACGATAATCGAAAAGAGAAAAATATACTACCACTTTTCGTATCAGCATACACAAGCGCACTCGATTTTACACGAGTATACAATTTGCAAATTCGACGGAACGATCGGATTTAATTATTTTTTCGATATTTCAGGCATCAAGTTCTATTTACACATCGAACGTTGAAATACGGCGAAATACAAAATGTACAAACCACTCTGAACATTAATTAACTTTAAACGTTATTGATTAATTAAAGAAACCAACCATTGTGTTGATTTTTACATTTTGAAAAATTGTTATCCACTTTTGCTTTGTTTAAAAATTGAAAAAAAAATACTTTTATTGTAAGTCACGAGTATCTTTTTTATTTATTTAAACTTTAGATCAAATATTACAATTTATAAATATATCATTTATTTAGATATACTTGTAATATCTGTTTTATAAGTTTGTACAACCATTTATCTATTTATCTATTTTATTTGCAAATAATCTTTATAGACTGATTTTGTAAGGAATAAAAAATTGTGATTCTATTTAAAAACGATCGTGTCAGACTCAAGTGATAAGCGATATATATTTCAGCGATATATATATTCAGATTTCACCATCACATAAACGGTGCTATTGGAAACGTTTCACAATGGACGTCTTACAAGCGCCTGCGATGTCCGTCATATGTAAAGCTATACCACTGAATCACGGCCGCCATTTAGTGATTAAGGTCGATCACTTAGAGTTGTTAATCCGACATAATGGCGAGCAATACATCGAAAACATTATTGGAAACACAGTTACAGTTTAATTTCATTGAGCTTATTTGCAAATAAATGTGTACAATATATTTTAGAGGTTTTAAATATTATTGCTGACTAAACTTCGCGTCTGCGTATCATCTTTCTTTAACTTTTTTTGCATTTTCTTATCGACGCATGAAGACGAAATGCGTAAATTTTATTATTTATTTAAACATTACTATATTGTGCTCAAAGTAGCGGAATATCGTTCTATTATCAATATATGAAGAACTAAAAGAATTAAGAAAGAATTAAAAAAATATGTAGTTCAATCAATACTTCGTGTATTTTTCTATCTCCACAAGACAATATCCGGACCAGTTACGCTTGCAGTATCAACAAAGATTTGTCCAGCCATACGGAATAAGTCGTACTCAGTAGTTTAAAAGTATTAACCGCACGAACTCCAGAAACACTTTTGAAGTAACTTTCGAACCAATAAATCCCCAAACTAAGAACTGTCATATTTCGTCTCTATTTATCGAATATTGTGAGAAAATGCAAAAAAAAAAGAAGTTAAATAGAAAAAGTACTTGGAAACTTAAAAGAAAAAATCTCGAAAAATCTCTTAATACTTTTTACTGTCGTCTTGAGACGCACCATGTGTTAAGCTTCTTCGTAGTTACAACTTTTACCGCAGATGTAACGAACTGACAAATGCTTCGAATGGCGCGCGCGCGTCAACGCCTACACTTAAATTTTAAATAAATGTTTTAAATAAATGTTTAAAATAATACATTAAATGTATTAACTTTCTTGCGCAATTTCATTTAATTTCTTACGATATGGAGGGTTTAATTACGTTTAAGATATCTATTTGAATCTTTTAAATTCGAAGTTTTTTAAAAAATTACCTTAAACTTTATAAAATTAAATCGTTTTTCCACTTTGTTGTATCATAAAATAGTTATTTAAATTCAAAACTTACCGTCGTCTTGAAATATTCTATATTTTCCTCGTCTTAAAAAATCTCCCTACAGAAAAAATAAAGAAGAATAAAATCCCATATGTTAAATTTCACGTGATTGATGGAATACATAACGATAACGAGAACTAACTAGCGACAACAAGCAACCATTAGCAAGGACAACTGGCGACTATAACTGTCGTCTCTATGATGTATGGCGACTAAGGAGAACAGCCAGCAACTACGGATGACATGTAACAACCAACTGCCCCACTTCTAAAAGGCAACTAACTTGCAAACCCTTTGATGGTTTCTGTAGCGTGATATACCCCTTGAACGTGGTTAAAGAATGTGGTCGCCGCTGGACGGCGGTTTGGCAGCAGAGCGATCTCGCCAATTCAAAGCTTGACATTACAAACTACCCAGAATCATTAGGCTCGTTATCGAGCATCTAGCTTTCAGAAGGTGCTTTATCATATGATATGACTTCACGATATTTTTATAGCAAGAAGAATGGCCAACCTCTAACAAAACAAATTTTTACTAAGTGCTGCATGTGAGCTGCAGGCCGGCCTACTAGGGAAATTTGACGAATGAATAAACTAAAATATATACGAATATATTCGATATATCATAAAATGCCCGCATTATGTTCTCTAACACCATAGAGGAAACTAAATTTATATATTAAAAAATTGGAATGGAAAATTGGAATTATATATTAAATAATTGGAGTTAATTAAATTCTAACTTATCGATGACTCCATAAAAACCTTTATTTCCTAAAAATGTATATCTTCCAAATTCTCCTTAGAAAGTATCATAGAGAAAATATGAAACCTGAAAAATACATCACGCTGATGCCTCGATCAACCCTCGTGCTCCGCAGTCCATGTGTCCGAGCGATGAATTCCCTCCAAACAAGGAAAAATCAAAGGGAGGTCTCCTTCGAAGGACGTGAGAGGGTAAGGGAAGCAACGGGAACGATGATCACGCGATATACTGGCGGCGTACGTATAGAACGGCTGTTGCGAGAGAGTTCGCAAGAAACAAGAAGAAAAAAGGAATCGTAGGCCGACGCGACTATACGCTGTCGACGGACAAACAGCGACTGAGCTCAACTGAAACGAACTCTGTCGCAGTATGAGCACAGGCTACGTTCGCGGGAAAAAGTGGTGGGGATACATGGGAGGCAGACGTAGAGAGGACGGAGCTGCGAGCGTAATCGAAATCTCCGGAAAACTGGAGAGCCTGGGCAAGGGAGGCAACCAGGGTGGAGGACTAGTGCCTGTGAGCGCAAAACGGGTGTGGATACGGGAAGTCCTGCCTGGACAAGGAGGAGTTAAACCAAACCAACAAGTGTGAGGTTAGGACGGTGGAGCAGCCATATTAGGACGCGTGACAACAGCGCCGCTACACGGGCTACTCGAGGAACTACCCAGACGCAGCCATATTGGCGCGCGCGTCGAAGCGCGTTGCGCGGGCCACTTGAAAGTGACAGCGACTGGCAGAGTGGCAAGTGCTGACCGAGCGACATTTCCCGCCCAACGGGGAAACGGACGCATCCATGGCGAAAGAGAAGGAGGTAGAGGAAAACGCCAGGGGACGGAGGGAAACGGAACTGGCTGCGGAGCCGCCGCACGTTAGCACCAGGAGCATGACGAAGGCGATGCCGCCAAAGGAGGGACCCTCCCGCTTCACGCTGGACAAGGAGGGAATATGGACTGAGGAAGCAACAGAGGAGGAGGAAACCCCCGCCAGGGAAGCACCCCGAGCGAAGAGGAGGAAGGCCAACGAATCCCCCGAACTCCCCGCGGACCCGGCTGAAGAAATGAGATCAGCCACAACGGCGGACATAGGAGCCGAACTGATTCGCCGGGCCGCCGAGGTGGCCAGGGTTGCCGAGGCGCCCCGCGGCCACAAGGTCACGCAGGGGAAAACCCTGAAGGAGGCGGCGAGAACGATCACCGCGGGCGTGACAGAGTTAGTGAGGAGAACGGACCCTGTCACCGACGCACTCGCTATAACGCAAGGACGCATAGCAACACTGGAGGCGGAGGTAGAGGCACTCCAAAAAGAGCCGGCCTCGCGCCCCACCGCGGATGAGAACAGCTACAGGGCGCGTTTCGCTGCAGTCGAGCAGCAAGTAGAGGAGATGAGATCCTTGCTGCACCGACTGGAGGAACAACTGCAGGGAACAGAAAAAGGAGAAGGAAAGGAGGTCGCCCCTGTCGCGAACACGAGAGGGATGGAGCCTGGAGCCCCAAGCGCCCCAGCGCCCAAGGGAGGCCGAATGGCGGACACCGAATGGCAGACCGTCGGAAGGAAAACAAGAGGAAAGAAGAAGGAGGCAGGGAGGAAGCAGCCGGCGAAGCTGATCCCCGAGACAGGGGCGGAGAGCCAGAGGAAAACTCCGGAGAGTGGATCGGCGAACACACGAAGAGGGGGAGGCAGGGGGCCCCTCCCGCGCGCACCGCGGACGTCAGCTGTAACAATCACCCTGACGGACAAATCGAGCCAATCCTACGCGGAGGTGCTGGCTGCGGCCAAGGACAGTGTCTCCTTGGCCGAGCTCGGCATCAACACGATGAGGATGCGGAAGACCATCACCGGAGGTGTCATCTTAGAGGTCCCTGAGGACCAGGGAAGGGAGAAGGCCGCAGCGCTCGCAGCACAGCTGACGCGGGCTCTGGACCCGAACGAGGTCCGCGTGGCGACCCCCTTCCGAGTCGCGGAGGCAAGGGTGTCCCTGATAGACATAGCGGCCACCAAGGCGGAAATCCAGAACACCCTGGCAAGGGAGAGCGGCTGCAAGCCGGAGGACATCCGGCTGGGAGAAATCCGCCCCGCCCGGAACGGACTTGGCGCCGTATGGATACGAGGCCCTGCCAGTGCAGTGAGGAAACTGGCCCAGGCTGGAAAGGTCGCCATAGGCTGGTCGATGGCGAAGGTCGAAGCCTTCGAACGGAGACCGTTACAGTGCTACAGGTGCCTTGGGATAGGACACACGGGGAAGACCTGCACCGCCAAGGAGGACAAGGGGCACCTGTGCTTCAGATGCGGCGAACCAGGGCACCAGGCGAGAGCATGCACTACTGCGAGCCCGAAATGCCTGCTCTGCGAGGCGCTTGGAACATCGTCGGTGCACAGGATGGGGGGACCGGCCTGCGCCCCCTCGAAGAAGGGAACGAAAGGAGCCGCCCGCGGATCCACGGCTGCAAGAGGCAGCGAGAAAGGCTCCCCGCCGCAAAGCGACCCTAAGCCCGCGAACAAGGAGGTAGGCACGGAGGAAGCCACGAACAAGGAAAGGCCACCAAGGAACTGAGAATGCGCATCCTCCAGACTAACCTGGCAAGGTCAAGGCGAGCACAAGACCTGCTCCACCAAACCATCCGGGAGAGCACGGTCGCCCTGGCGGTGGTGGCGGAACCATACAGAGTTCTGGATGGCCCGGAGTAGGTCGGAGACACGGACGGAATGGTTGCCGTCACCTGGACATCAACGCCCGGGGCGTTTGCCCACGGAGCCCTGCTGGAACGGGGCAACGGGTACGCCGCGGTCGAGTGGGCAGGGATGATGGTGGTGGGGGTGTTCGTGTCACCCAACAGCGGAAGGGCAACATTCGAGGAATTCCTGAACGGAGTCGGCGACAGCGTCAGGCGACGACTCCCCCGGCAAGTGCTCGTCCTGGGAGACATCAACGCGCACTCCACGGAATGGGGGAACGCCAGGACCAACGCGCGCGGCCGCACGCTATCAAACTGGGCCGCGGGACTTGGTCTTCTGCTAGTGAACAGGGGCTCGACCAGTACCTGCGTGACGTGCAGAATGAGCTCCATTGTTGACATAACATGGGCCTCCCCCGAGGCATTCAAGCTGATCTCAGGCTGGAGAGTGGCCGAAGGGGTCGCGACGCTGTCGGACCACCTCTACATATTCATGGAGGTGGACGCACCTGGACCTGGAATGCCGACGACAAACGACGGGCGCGGCCCGCCGAGGGGAAGGCACGCGCGCCCACCACCCAGATGGAAAATAAAGGAGAGGAACGAAGACCTACTCCGGGCGGCTGCTATAGCAACAGCTTGGAGCTGGGAGGCCTCGACAACGACGACCGAAGCAGACGTGGAAGAGGAGGCCGAGAACCTCCGCCAAGCCATGACAGCAATCTGCGACGCATCCATGCCACGAGCCACACCAGGCACGGTGCAAAGCAGAGCAGTTTACTGGTGGAACCCCGGCATCGCGGAACTGAGGACGAGATGTGGCCGGGCCCGAAGACAGTACCTAAGGGCCCGCCGCTGGCGACGACGCGACGAAGAAGAAGTCTCCTTGCGCTTGTCGTGTAAAATTAAGGTAAAAATAAGGAACTTGTTAATTTCCGAAAAGGAGATTAAGTTCTTTTTATTTTTTTTACTCAATTTATACAATTTTTTCGGTTCGCGATGATACACTTTCGATGCTTGGATTAGTTAAGAATTTCTTTATTAGACTGACTGGATGATTTTGAAGGGAGCATTTATATTCTTCCATCCGTTGGAGTGGGAGAAGGTTTTGTTTATACTTAGTGTAAAATTCGGAGAACGGCTGGAGTGATCGAATGCCACTCAGGCGGCTGAGAACGGGTGCTGACCGGACGGTCACACGCGATAAGGCGTTCGGAATTTCGGTTTGTTATATACAATTGCTCGAATTTCGTCTGTGACACGCTACCGGACGTGCCGCGCGCTACGGCGCTCGCTACAGAGGGAAATTAAAAAAGCGAAGGACCGTGCCTGGTCCGAACTGGTTGAGACAGTCGAGTCGGACTCATGGGGGAGGCCATACAGGACGGTGACACGTAAACTGCGCGCGAAGGGCCCCCTGATAACGGCGGAAATAGAACCTGCACTGCTGACGCGGATCACCGGAACGCTCTTTCCCCCACAAGAAAACAGAGCGGCGGAACGGCCACGGGAAACGACACGACCGCTGGAATGGAGGGACGACTGGGGAGTCACGGAGGAGGAGATATGGGAGGCAACCAGAAGAATGACCGCCCGCAATGTGGCACCGGGCCCGGACGGAATCCCTGGCCGGATCTGGGGGGAAGTGATGGGGGTCATGGCCCCCAGACTCCGGCACCTCTTCACAAGATGCCTGAGGGAGGGAGTCTACCCCCGGGCGTGGCGGACAGCGCGGCTGGTCCTGCTCCATAAGGAGGGCCGACCGACGACCTCGCCGTCAGCGTACCGGCCGATATGCCTACTGGACGAGGTCGGCAAACTACTCGAGAGGGTAGTCGCCGCCCGCTTGGAACGACACATAGCGGGCCAAGTGCCAGGTTTGCACGAAAGCCAGTACGGCTTCCGGAAGGGGCGCTCGACGATTGACGCGGTCAGACGCGTACGAGCGATTGCGGAGGACATGGTCTCCCGGAAAGGCGTGGCGCTGGTGATTTCCCTGGACATCGTCAACGCGTTCAACACCATGCCATGGGACAGGATAGTGACGGCCCTGGAGCACTTCGAGGTTCCCAACTACCTCGTCCGATTGATCCGGGCCTACCTCGACGACAGGTGGGTGTTTTACGCCAGTAAGGAAGGAGAGGAAAAGCGATCCGTCGAGCGTGGCGTCCCGCAGGGCTCAGTGCTGGGCCCCATGCTATGGAACGTTGCGTACGACGAGGTACTACGATGCCCACTACCCCCAGGCGCGGCCATAGTATGCTATGCGGACGACACCCTAATCCGAGGGTCGAGGGTCGTGGCTGGCACGAGACGCTGCGCATTGGCGGAATCGCAACGGCCTGTGCGATCCATGCCGTGAACGAACTGGGCCTGAGAGTCTCCCCTGCGAAGTCGGAGGCCACCTGGTTCTTTGACAGGAAGAGGCGAGGGACACCACCGCCCGGCCTATGCATAAACATGGCAGGTAAAACCGTCCGGGTGGGGTCACAGATGAAGTATCTGGGACTCACCATCGACAGCCAGTGGACGTTCGAGCCGCACTTCGACTCACTGATCCCGAAGGTGTCAGCGGCTGCCAATGCCCTGTGCGGCATACTACCGAACATCGGCGGGGCCGGAGACGCGGTGCGCCGACTCTACGAGGGCGTCGTTCGGTCACGAGTGATGTACGGGGCCCCAGTATGGGCGGACGACCTGATGGCAAGCCGTCGCAGCATCCTGCTCCTGAGAAGGCTGCACAGAGTGACCGCCATCAGAATCATTAGGGGATACCGGACGGTGTCTCACGCGTCGGCGTCCACCCTAGCCGCGTCCGCTGCGGGCGCTGGCGCTCAAAAAGAGATACACCCGCCGGAGAGAATGGCACCCGGGAGAAGACCCCACCGAGCAGGCGGCTCCAAACGACACAGGAACCGCTGAGGAGGACACATGGAACCCAAAAGCATCCCTAACTAATTGTAACGGAGAGGACCGGATGTGGCACCAAATGGAATGGATGGATGGAATGGAAGGGAAATGGTGGAATAATCACCCCTGGAAGCCTATCCGGCGCGGGAGCCGTTCCCTGCCGGCACCCCTTGGGTGGCAGCTATTATAGGTATGCAAAACGGACGCCTCAGCGATTGTGGAAGCGATGTTGAGAGGGTCACAGGAATACGAGGCCGTCCGCCTCTTCTGCGAGCGAGTTATGCTCGCGAAGGAGCGAGCGGAAAGGGAGAGAAAGAAAAACTCTCACCCATGCAGGATAAGACGATGGAGAAGGAACGCAGTCAGACGACCCAGAGCCGCCCCGCCACCGCCCCAACGGACTACGACCAGAAGAAGTGACAGCACTAGGGGCAACGAACTCCCCCTAACGCCCACTCAATAGCCGGCTCGAACAAGAGAACGCGAGAAGGGGATGCAACTGAAGTTAATTCATAAGAGGTTCCTGGAGCACCCCTGTCACGCGCATAAGATGGTCATCGTGGAGTTTTAGTCGGTAGGAGTCCGACACTACTCTGCTGTTACGCGATTATTGCAGCAGCGGAGTATCCATGAGGATTTCTCCACGTACAAAAAAAAAAAAAAAAAGGCTACGTTCGCTAGTCGATCGAACACGTTCTGCGCCTTTCCTCGGCACCAGCGTCAAAACCACCCTCGACGAGCGCAACGCACTGGTGCACCTGCAATATTAACCACTGGTCTTTCCTTTTTCGCGCGATATTATATCAGCACCTATGATACCATTTCAAAGACCGCAATCAAAACATTAAATACCGCATTAAAGCCATACAATAATTCGCAATATTCATTCGTAAACGTTATTGTATATGTGCTTAATTAATCGTTATTATGTTTCGAATGATTTAATACCTCATATTCCATAAGCAGATATATGGTTCATTTTCACCTCAAGTACGATATAATTTGTAACAAATATTTATAATTCACAATGTAAAATATTTATAATTCATTGGAAATATTATTCTATCACGGTATAGTGGTCAAATTTCGCATAAATCACAAACATATGGTAGTCAAAAGCTATACTCACGACATGACAAATCATGATGATGTCATGAAAAATGGCGTCCGTCCATATATATTCAAACGCAACGAACAAGTTCGAACTTTTCGAGAATAAACGATTTGTTCGATAACATCTGTCGCGAGCTTCTCTCCCTTTAACGATAACAATTGACAACTAAAGCTCGAGAGGCTCGTAAGGATGAACAGCGACGAGTATCTAGAAGCTATGTACTCACCTGGGCAAGGAGACTCCAACACCAAGGACGTTGGAAGTTTCGAGAAGCGAAGATGGAAACTGATGTAGCACGTCAGGTCAACTCTGGCAAAAACTGCTAAAGAAAAATCCAACTAATTTGTTTCCAACAATAAAATGAAATTAATTTGTTTCACAAATTATTAACTGGATATTATTCAAAAATTATTCAAAATTCGCTTGATTGATTCGGGGCCCGGGACACTTGGGTCATGCCATTTTGGTAATGGACGAAAATGGCAGAAGGAAGAACGACCGTTTTTTTTCATATTTCTCTTTCCCCGGGAAACGAAAGAATGCCCGAGCACCTTGTTTCATTTCTTCTCGACATCAATTTCAATCTTTTTAAACGAAATATAATCTGAACGATGAAAAGTTCATTCAAATAATGCTCCGCGCCAGACACTCACGAAAATTAAGAAGAAACACGGAAAATTCGCGAATAAAACGGATTTCTTTGTCCCAGTGAGATAATAAATCTCGTACACGTGTTGGTTTTTAAAATCAATATATCCACCAATGTGCACTCGTTTAACAAGGGTGATGGAACGTGCCAAAAATCTCTCAAGAGGGTCTTGGCAACGGAAGAGTCGAAAATGTCACAATTATGAATGAAAAATTCGAATAGTTGCTGATTTTACAGTCGAAACCGATAAAGAACTCCAGATATTCCCACAATTAATTTACAATAAATTCGCGAAAATGATCGATTGCTGACGTCATTGTATTCTAGAAAGATTGTAAAACGATAAGAATTTATTGAAAAAACTTATATTCGATGATAACACTTCTAATAAGAGCACTAAGAGGAGCGATTCTGTACTCACCTTCCTGCCTCGAAGTACCGAACGCAATTAACCGTCCGCCCAGGATGGAACCGTTCGGAACTTTTGTAAGTCACTGCACGGCCGCTGCTTATGGTGGAAATGTAATAGATATAAGTACAGAGCGCGTGAGCGAACTAAAAGCGCGATAGAGAAGTAGAGAGAGGATGTTCCGTCCTTGTCTAATGACGCGCACTTGTACAGGAAATATGTAACAGCGGTATACGAGCAGCGTCAGTGTCCACTAGTGTGCATGCTTGATTAAACAAGGACAGGAAGTATCTATACATGGTGTTCTCTTTCTATTTCCATGTTGCATCCATCTTACTATACAGTACACACACTCAGCTATTCTATCATTATATTTGTGCGTTGCTTATGTGTGAACCAAACATTTCCATGACAACAAATCGTTTGTCTCTTGTTTGATGCTCGGTTTTCAACGGAGTTGAAAGAATTTTTTAAGAGAAACGTAATGGACGGGTTGTTTTTAAAGTAATAAACGGAAATTCTCGTATCCATTGAGAAACGATAGGCGATTTGAAAGTGTCACTATGAACGGTGATTTATCGATGCAAGGTAGTATGAATAAGATATTTTATAATCTGCGAAAAAAGGTAAGGAATATTCTAGATTTTAGATTTTAGAATTTCCACGTCACAGACGAGTGTGTTTTGTTATTTGATTTGTAATATTGCTGCAGTTCTCTTAATAGCTGTTCGTTTCATGCGATACTCGCACATAGTATCTATGACTTTTGCTTCTAACAATTTTTATAATTAGGCTGTATCAAATATTTTTAACGTTCGTGTTTCATGAAAAATCATGTGTAACTCGTTGAATTCGCAAATGTAACAAAAAATTACATGAAAACCCTTATATTATTGTAATGAAAAAATAATTATATTAGGAGGAGAGTCGTATTTCGGAACGTCATCGGAACATATTATACCTTGTATGTGATTATTTGGAACACAATGGGTGAGTATATTATAATTAAAATATATTCCTAGTTCCAATTCTTTTGAATAGTGTCAGTGACCAATCGAAATAGAAATCAGGGGACATCATGGAAAGAGAAGGCGAAACCAAATTTGAAAATTCGACATCGGTAATTCAGTAGTTAAGAATAACTCAATCGATAATGTAGATTAACTAGTTATAAACAAATATATGAAGTATAAATTCAAATTATTCTTATCCATCTAAAAATTGGAAATTAAAAAGCAGAAGACAAGAAATTATCTTCGAGGATCTATATAGTAAATACACATTCTTTTGCCTGTCTTACCTAGAGATAAAAAAGTTGTTTGATGGTTATCTTATAGTGTTCAGTCATTGCGAAAAATATTTTTAATTAGTTAAAAACTATAATTAATTAAAAACTACATTTTTTTATGTATATAGACGTTAGCGATGTATTATTCCGGGAAGCTCGTCTATCTCCCGAACATCGGGTTTGCGACAACATCGATTTGGAAATTATCGTTGCAGAGTATGAAAATGATTACAAGATGAAATTTCAAAAATATCCCATATTGTGTAAGAAAATAACTGGAAGGCGAATGGCGAGGGAAGTGACAAATGCAAGCAAAACGTAAGAATTTAAATTATTTAACGATATTAAACGGTATTCAACGTATTCAACGTATCGTATTCAACGTATCGTATTCAACGTATCGTATTCAACGTATCGTATTACAATATGATCCAGTGTTTGTAGAAGTATTGAGACAAAAGCCAAATCTGTTAGTAAACAAGCGAGAAGTGAGCCTGTGAAAGAGAGGAATCTACAGCAGAAGATAACTGATGACAATACGAATCATATTAATCTCGCAATGACAGTGACGTCAATATTCCCCAATGAGAGTGATGGACGTTCATCAGAAGAGCTATTTAACGTCCCAATGGAACAATCCATGCAATCGAAGATATTGAAATGCATTGAAAAGCTTTATTCAGATAATCCGGAATTACAAGGCTGAGGACGTCTCATGCGTAAGTTATTTTCGATTAATATACGTATCGTAAAGCTTTTAAACGATAAAATTCCCGTCGATAAACCGTCCAACGTATATCGACGATGACGTGATTTCAGTAACGCTTCAAATATCAAATTACGTAACACTTACTTAAGAAGACGCCATTTTATCTTTGTATCGTCACAGGAGATCATAGTAAACAAATTAAATGTACATTGGGATGACGTTATAGGCCTAGAGGAATGTAAAACCGCTGTTAAGGAGGCCGTTGTGTATCCCCTTAAGTATCCTATCTTTTTTGATGGCCCGTTTTTCCCCTGGAAAGGTATTTTGCTATACGGCCCACCTGGTACAGGTAAGATACTCGCATTCTTTTCATTTCTGTACGTGTTTACAAGAAATATACAAAACAGGGAAAACGAAGTTAGCGAAGGCAGTCGCGACAAAATGCCATTGCACCTTTTTTAACATAACTGCCAGCTCATTGGTCAGCAAATGGAGAGGCGATTCCGAGAAGTATATACGTGTAAGTTGCTTTGTCTATGTAAGTTTCTTTGTTCCTTTGTCTATGAAGGAGAGATTCTAGGTATAAAAAGATTTGATTTTATTTTTCGTCATTTATATATAAATAGAATAGTTATTTGGAAAACGAAATG
Organism: Bombus vosnesenskii; assembly: GCF_011952255.1. Taxonomy (NCBI): domain Eukaryota; kingdom Metazoa; phylum Arthropoda; class Insecta; order Hymenoptera; family Apidae; genus Bombus; species Bombus vosnesenskii. Next base: position 4,196 of record NW_022884236.1, on the reverse strand, counting down.
ATATCATATTCGTGATGAGGCAATGAATTTAAGGAATTTCGAATATAATATTTAATGAATAATACATTTGTTAAACTGAACAGGTTTTATTTGAACTTGCCTATAGTCATTCGCCTACAATTATTTTTATCGGCGAGATTGACTGGATCGCCACAAATAAAGGAGACTGTATATTGTCTGAACCTGCAAAGAGATTCAGATCAGAACTTCTTTCTAGATTGGATGAATTAGTGTCTAATGAGAATTCTAATGTAGTTCTTCTGGCTACAACTAATTCCCCTTGGTACGTATATCACGTTATTTCAATGTTTTCTAAGTAGAAAATATCGTAATATTTCTCCAAATTCCAAATATGTTATTGTGTTGTTTGAAGTATTCCTTCATTATTATTAGTATAATAGAACGATACTATTTATTGTAAATATGTTATTAGGGGCATTGATGCAGCTTTACTCAGGCGTCTCGAAAAGCAAATATACGTATCATAACCCAATGAAGTTGCTCGACTTGGTATATTCAAATTATACCTTAGCAACCACTTATTAGAAAATACAGATATTGTAAACCACATAGTAAAATGTACTGAAAGATATTCTTGTGCAGATATAAAATTGCTCTGTAAGCAAGCGTGGCTACTAGAAATAAGCCCGATATGGAGGAGACTTGAAAAGAAAGAAACACCTGTTACCACTTTGAAATATGAATTAAAAAGTTATGAAATATTAGCAAAATTGTTAAAAAAAATGTCACCTACAGTTATGCAAATAGATAAATATGATACGTGGAACAAATAAATACGCAATCGTAAGGACAGATATTGAAAAATATAAATAAATGGATTATCGTTCGAGAAATCATTCGCATGTGTGTCATGTGTGTATGCGCGCATGTGTGTGCGCGCATGTGTGTCATGTGTGTCATGTGTGTGCGCGTGTGTGTGTGCGCACGCGCTATAGGCTAAGTTTAAAATGTTCGGTTGTATTATATCCTTGTATTATATATGTCGGAGATGAAAGGAAAACCGGAACCTTCTCTTTGCAATTTTGAGGAAGCCTTCTAATGCTTTAGCCTAGATTTTATCATAACTGTAATTAAGCAATTGTCATTTGTAATTGTTTGATATTTGTGAAAGCGAAAGTGGGTTCGAGGTGACAACTGGTCGAACGTAGCCACGGTCACGGGATAAACGTTTTGCCTGACGAAGGTGTGGATCGGTTGTATTGTTCTCCCTAGAAATCACATAGAATTGTACTTTAGAGATGTCGATATAATGGGACACACGTTGTATTAGGAATCAATCTCCAGACAGAAACTGCCTAGTAACAGCGTTTGAATCTTTCTCGATGTTTCCAAAGAGTATACAACAAACAAATGCAGTCGTATAGCGAAAAAGATTTTCATCAGATATTCATTCGTGTGATCCCCTTGGAAAGTGATACATCGAGCAATTTACCGAGTGTCTCAGCAATTGTATTTTGTGTTTAAAATTATTCTACACATAGTAAAGAGTTATCCCGTTGACCGTGGATTCGTTTGAACTTCGGAACATTGTTAATAGCGTTAATTAAATTCATTATTCGTGAAACCTATCGATCGTTAATCTCATTATACGTTAAATTCATTATTCGTAAGACATATTATTCGTTAAACTTATTAATCTTTAATCTAATTATTAGTTAAACTTATCGTTTGTTAATCTTATTATTTATTAAACTCATTATTCATAATATTTTGTAAAATCTTGTTTATTCGCGTAAATATATTCTCTGTTTCGTAAAACAATGGCTAATTCAAACGAAGGATCATTACGCGCCTTAAATCCTAATGATAACCCGACATATATATGTGAGTGTATTTTATCAAAAATATGTTTTTTATGTTTTCTTATCTTAATAATTATTTTTAAAAAAGACTTAAAGTCTTATATGAAAATAAAGCTGTTCTTTATTTCAAATAATTGAAGTAAATAAATACAATGAGTTTTATATTTTATTACATCTTATATTATTGTTATATTGTTATTGAAAAAGTTGATATAATCAACAGTTCTTCCTGTTCTCTTGATTGTTTCTTGCTTGTTTCAAACCATGATAATAACCTACAAAAGAAATAACATAGTCCATTGAAAATTTAATATACAATAAAATACTTATATGAAATAATTACCTGTGTAATATACCATGTAACCACTAATATACCATGACATCAACATACTTGAAAGTGCGTCTGTATCATTATCTGGTAATCTAGTACATTTTATTAAAATTTCGTATTTTTTTTCCAAATAAAATGTTAAACTTATTCCAAATTACTTATTAATATTAGAAGTATTCAGCATTCCATTAGAATTTTTAAATTGTACTTACTTGGCCATTAATTGTGGTGGTAAAGGAGGTGCAGGTGGCATTATATCAGTCATCGAATTGAAAGATGGTCCCGGTATGAAGTGATGTTTATACGCATTTGCTTCTTCAGAGTCACAATCCATTTTTTCTACATTATATTTTTTCGAATTTACATTTGTAGAAAAATTAGTCTCACAAGTCTCATCGTTCTCTTCATTGAATTTATCTTCCAAAGCTTTCTTTTGTTGTGCTATTTGACTTTGCAAACCTTCTGATTCTAAAAGAGAACTCAACTCGACTTTCTCTGTATTACCATAGCCTAAACACAGAGTAAAAGAAATTTTTGTCATTTAATAGAATGACTGAGTGCCATTCGGTTACTGTCCTTACAGGCAATGTATTAGAATTTCCCGTGCATAAATGTATATGTATAAATGTTTGCCTTGATATATGTAGTAATAATCACTCGTCTAATGAGGAGAATTATATTCCAAGCAGCTAATAATGAACAATAAGTAACATGCATGTTTATGGTTCATGACCCTATATCCCACGGGTCTCCCCATAGACATTGACAGGTACTCCTGCCCAGTTAAGGACCTGCTGAATGACACTGTGATAGACTATGCGAAAGCCTTTACTTCATATATATATGTATTTTTAGTACATTTCTTAATTGACATAACCATCATGCTAAAGGTATTACCTACAAATTTTACAACACACGTGCTGTTGAGGTTATTCGGTGTGTAAACAGAGAAAACACGTGGATAAATTGTAAAGTAGAAAATATATTTAAATAGAAGTGTAATAAGTAAAAATACAATTTGAGCTGGTCCAGATCCGCACGCTAGCTGTGTTACCTAATAACTGAAAAACCCCGAAGCCAACGTCGCCTGTCCACTGTTTATGGCCTGACTTCGTCGCAGTCTTTTGTCTACACGCTGTCGATGGCTTCAGTGCTTGAGAAAACTAAAAAAGACCAGATGTAGAGTTTTCTTAGAAGTGAACTTCAACACCCTCCCTAAAACTCTACATCCCTACAAACAATTATCTCAAATTTACAAATTATCTCTTAATATTTTCTAACTCTTGTCGTAAATATCTGAAAATTAATTTGTCAGTGCCTTCTCAAGTACATTTGCCAGCCGCCTTTCTCTTTTCCATACAAATTAATTTATTACACAAAAAAAAAAAAAAACTAGAAGACTAAACAGATCATGTAGAGTTTTTCCTCTTTTTTTTTTTGAGAAGTAATATTCACTTCGACACCCTCTCTAAAAGCTCTACATGTTTACAAACAATTACATCTTAATATCTTTTTTACTTTTCAAACCTAACTTTTTCCTTAACTATTCAAATCCTCGGTTTTGGCAACGCCTTTGTACATATATCTGCCAATTGCTCTTCGCTTGTTACATACGTTATATCAATTTCGCCTCTATTGTATAAATCTCGCAAGAAATGATCTCGCAAGAAATGATATCTTATGTCAATATGCTTACTTCTTTGATGGAATTCTGGATTCTTAATTAATTTCACGGCACTAGTATTGTCTACATATAGCATATACTTAAGGATCTCTAATTTACATTCAAGAAATATTTTCTTTAGCCACATAATTTCTTTCGCTCCTGAGGCTGCACTGACATATTCAGCTTCGGTCGTAGATAGAGCTATACATTGTTGTCGCTTACATTGCCATGTGATGGCCGCATTCGCATACTTACATACAACGCCTGATGTCGACTTTTTTGTTTCTTTGTCGCCTGCATAGTCAGCGTCACTAAAGGTTTCGAGACTGCCTGCTTTTGTATATAAGAGTCCCATGTCTGCGGTCCCTTTTATGTA
>NW_022884235.1:0-25287 GCF_011952255.1 Bombus vosnesenskii | reverse complement strand
TAAATTTGAGATAATTGTTTGTAGGGATGTAGAGTTTTAGGGAGGGTGTTGAAGTTCACTTCTAAGAAAACTCTACATCTGGTCTTTTTTAGTTTTCTCAAGCACTGAAGCCATCGACAGCGTGTAGACAAAAGACTGCGACGAAGTCAGGCCATAAACAGTAGATAGGCGACGTTGGCTTCGGGGTTTTTCAGTTATTAGGTAACACAGCTAGCGTGCGGATCTGGACCAGCTCAAATTGTATTTTACTTATTACACTTCTATTTAAATATATTTTCTACCTTACAATTTATCCACGTGTTTTCTCTGTTTACACACCGAATAACCTCAACAGTACGTGTGTTGTAAAATTTGTAGGTAATACCTTTAGCATGATGGTTATGTCAATTAAGAAATGTACTGAAAATACATATATATATATGAAGTAAAGGCTTTCGCATAGTCTATCACAGTGTCATTCAGCAGGTCCTTAACTGGGCAGGAGTACCTGTCAATGTCTATGGGGAGACCCGTGGGATATAGGGTCATGAACCATAAACATGCATGTTACTTATTGTTCATTATTAGCTGCTTGGAATATAATTCTCCTCATTAGACGAGGGATTATTACTACATATATCAAGGCAAACATTTATACATATACATTTATGCACGGGAAATTCTAATACATTGCCTGTAAGGACAGTAACCGAATGGCACTCAGTCATTCTATTAAATGACAAAAATTTCTTTTACTCTGTGTTTAGGCTATGGTAATACACAGAAAGTCGAGTTGAGTTCTCTTTCTCTTAGAATCAGAAGGTTTGCAAAGTCAAATAGCACAACAAAAGAAAGCTTTGGAAGAGAAATTCAATGAAGAGAACGATGAGACTTGTGAGACTAATTTTTCTACAAATGTAAATTCGAAAAAATATAATGTAGAAAAAATGGATTGTGACTCTGAAGAAGCAAATGCGTATAAACATCACTTCATACCGGGACCATCTTTCAATTCGATGACCGATATAATGCCACCTGCACCTCCTTTACCACCACAATTAATGGCCAAGTAAGTACAATTTAAAAATTCTAATGGAATGCTGAATACTTCTAATATTAATAAGTAATTTGGAATAAGTTTAACATTTTATTTGGAAAAAATACGAAATTTTAATAAAATGTACTAGATTACCAGATAATGATACAGACGCACTTTCAAGTATGTTGATGTAATGGTATATTAGTGGTTACATGGTATATTACACAGGTAATTATTTCATATAAGTATTTTATTGTATATTAAATTTTCAATGGACTATGTTATTTCTTTTGTAGGTTATTATCATGGTTTGAAACGAGCAAGAAACAATCAAGAGAACAGGAAGAACTATTGATTATATCAATTTTTTCAATAACAATATAACAATAATATAAGATATAATAAAATATAAAACTCATTGTATTTATTTACTTCAATTATTTGAAATAAAGAACAGCTTTATTTTCATATAAGACTTTAAGACTTTTTTAAAAATAATTATTAAGATAAGAAAACATAAAAAACATATTTTTGATAAAATACACTCACATATATATGTCGGGTTATCATTAGGATTTAAGGCGCATAATGATCCTTCGTTTGAATTAGCCATTGTTTTACGAAACAGAGAATATATTTACGCGAATAAACAAGATTTTACAAAATATTATGAATAATGAGTTTAATAAATAATAAGATTAACAAACGATAAGTTTAACTAATAATTAGATTACAGATTAATAAGTTTAACGAACAATAAGAGGAACGAATAATTAGCCATTGTTTTACGAAACAGAGATTATATTTACGCGAATATACAAGATTTTGCAAAATATTATGAATATTGAGTTTAATGAATGATAAGATTAACAAATGATAAGTTTAACTAATGATTAGATTAAAGAATAATAAGTTTAACGAATAATAAGAGTAACGAATAATATGTTTTACGAATAATAAATTTAACGAATAATGAATTTAATTAACGCTATTAACAATGTTCCTGGCTTCAAACGAATCCACGGTCAACGGGATAACTTTTTACTATGCGTAGAATAATTTTAAACACAAAAAAATACGATTGCTAAGACACTCGGTAAATTGCTCGATGTATCACTTTCCAAGGCGATCACACGAATGAATATCTGATGAAAATCTTTTTCGCTATACGACTGCATTTGTTTGTTATATGCTCGCTGGAAACATCGAGAAGGTTCCAATCGTTGTTGCTAGGCAATTTCTGTCAAAAGTTTGTTGTATACTCTTTGGAAACATCGAGAAAGATTCAAACGCCGTTGCTAGGCAGTTTCTGTCTGGAGATTGATTCCTAATACAACGTGTGTCCCATTATATCGACATCTCTAAAGTACAATTCTATGTGATTTCTAGGGAGAACAATACAACCGATCCACACCTTCGTCAGGCAAAACGTTTATCCCGTGACCGTGGCTACGTTCGGCGACCAGTTGTCATCTCGAACCCACTTTCGCTTTCACAAATATCAAACAATTACAAATGACAATTGCTTAATTACAGTTATGATAAAATCTAGGCTAAAGCATTAGAAGGCTTCCTCAAAATTGCAAAGGGAAGGCTCCGGTTTTCCTTTCATCTCCGACATATATAATACAAGGATATAATACAACCGAACATTTTAAACTTAGCCTAAGCGCGTGCGCGCACACACGCGCACACACATGACACACATGACACACATGCGCGCACACACATGCGCGCATGCGCGCACACACATGCGCGCATACACACATGCACACACATGCGAATGATTTCTCGAACGATAATGCATTTATTTATATTTTTCAATATCTGTCCTTACGATTGCGTATTTATTTGTTCCACGTATCATATTTATCTATTTGCATAACTGTAGGTGACATTTTTTTTAACAATTTTGCTAATATTTCATAACTTTTTAATTCATATTTCAAAGTGGTAACAGGTGTTTCTTTCTTTTCAAGTCTCCTCCATATCGGGCTTATTTCTAGTAGCCACGCTTGCTTACAAAGCAATTTTATATCTGCACAAGAATATCTTTCAGTACATTTTACTATGTGGTTTACAATATCTGTATTTTCTAATAAGTGGTTGCTAAGGTATAATTTGAATATACCAAGTCGAGCAACTTCATTGGGTTATGATACGTATATTTGCTTTTCGAGACGCCTGAGTAAAGCTGCATCAATGCCCCTAATAACATATTTACAATAAATATTATCGTTCTATTATACTAATAATAATGAAGGAATACTTCAAACAACACAATAACATATTTGGAATTTGGAGAAATATTACGATATTTTCTACTTAGAAAACATTGAAATAACGTGATATACGTACCAAGGGGAATTAGTTGTAGCTAGAAGAACTACATTAGAATTCTCATTAGACACTAATCCATCCAATCTAGAAAGAAGTTCTGATCCGAATCTCTTTGCAGGTTCAGACAATATACAGTCTCCTTTATTTGTGGCGATCCAGTCAATCTCGTCGATAAAAATAATTGTAGGCGAATGACTATAGGCAAGTTCAAATAAAACCTGTTCAGTTTAACAAATGTATTATTCATTAAATATTATATTCGAAATTCCTTAAATTCATTGCCTCATCACGAATATGATATCATTTCGTTTTCCAAACAACTATTCTATTTATATATAAATGACGAAAAATAAAATCAAATCTTTTTATACCTAGAATCTCTCCTTCATAGACAAAGGAACAAAGAGACTTACATAGACAAAGCAACTTACACGTATATACTTCTCGGAATCGCCTCTCCATTTGCTGCCCAATGAGCTGGCAGTTATGTTAAAAAAGGTGCAATGGCATTCTGTCGCGACTGCCTTCGCTAACTTCGTTTTCCCTGTTTTGTATATTTCTTGTAAACACGTACAGAAATGAAAAGAATACGAGTATCTTACCTGTACCAGGTGGGCCGTACAGCAAAATACCTTTCCAGGGGAAAACGGGCCATCAAAAAAGATAGGATACTTAAGGGGATACACAACGGCTTCCTTAACAGCGGTTTTACATTCCTCTAGGCCTATAACGTCATCCCAATGTACATTTAATTTGCTTACTATGATCTCCTGTGATGATACAAAGATAAAATGGCGTCTTCTCTATATTAAGTAAGTGTTACGTAATTTGATATTTGAAGCGTTACTGAAATCACGTCATCGTCGATATACGTTGGACGGTTTATCGACGGGAATTTTATCGTTTAAAAGCTTTACGATATGTATATTAATCGAAAATAACGCATGAGATGTCCTCAGCCTCGTAATTCCGGATTATCTGAATAAAGCTTTTCAATGCATTTCAATATCTTCGATTGCATGGATTGTTCCATTGGGACGTTAAATAGCTCTTCTGATGAACGTCCATCACTCTCATTGGGGAATATTGACGTCACTGTCATTGCGAGATTAATATGATTCGTATTGTCATCAGTTATCTTCTGCTGTAGATTCGTCTCTTTCACAGGCTCACTTCTCGCTTGTTTACTAACAGATTGGGCTTTTGTCTCAATACTTCTACAAACACTGGATCATATTACGTTGAATACGATACGTTGAATACGTTGAATACCGTTTAATATCGTTAAATAATTTAAATTCTTACGTTTTGTTTGCATTTGTCACTTCCCTCGTCATTTCCCTTCCAGTTATTTTCTTACACAATATGGGATATTTTTGAAATTTCATCTTGTAATAATTTCCATACTCTGCAACGATAATTTCCAAATCGATGTTGTCGCAAACCCGATGTTCGGGAGATAGACGAGCTTCCCGGAATAATACATCGCTAACGTCTATATACATAAAAAAATGTAGTTTTTAATTAATTATAGTTTTTAACTAATTAAAAATATTTTTCGCAATGACTGAACACTATAAGATAACCATCAAACAACTGTTTTATCTCTAGGTAAGACAGGCAAAAGAATGTATTTACTATATAAATCCTCGAAGATAATTTCTTGTCTTTTGCTTTTTAATTTCCAATTTTTAGATGGATAAGAATAATTTGAATTTATACTTCATATATTTGTTTATAACTAGTTAATCTACATTATCGATTGAGTTATTCTTAACTACTGAATTACCGATGTCGAATTTTTAAATTTGGTTTCGCCTTCTCTTTCCATGATGTCCACTGATTTCTATTTCGATTGGTCACTGACACTATTCAAAAGAATTGGAACTAGGAATATATTTTAATTATAATATACTCACCCATTGTGTTCCAAATAATCACATACAAGGTATAATATGTTCCGATGACGTTCCGAAATACGACTCTCCTCCTAATATAATTATTTTTTAATTACAATAATATAAGGTTTTTCATGGAATTTTTTGTTACATTTGCGAATTCAACGAGTTACACATGATTTTTCATGAAACACGAACGTTAAAAATATTTGATACAGCCTAATTATAAAAATTGTTAGAAGCAAAAGTCATAGATACTATGTGCGAGTATCGCATGAAACGAACAGCTATTAAGAGAACTGCAGCAATATTACAAATCAAATAACAAAACACACTCGTCTGTGACGTGGAAATTCTAAAATCTAAAATCTAGAATATTCCTTACCTTTTTTCGCAGATTATAAAATATCTTATTCATACTACCTTGCATCGATAAATCACCGTTCATAGTGACACTTTCAAATCGCCTATCGTTTCTCAATGGATACGAGAATTTCCGTTTATTACTTTAAAAACAACCCGTCCATTGCGTTTCTCTTAAAAAATTCTTTCAACTCTGTTGAAAACCGAGCATCAAACAAGAGACAAACGATTTGTTGTCATGGAAATGTTTGGTTCACACATAAGCAACGCACAAATATAATGATAGAATAGCTGAGTGTGTGTACTGTATAGTAAGATGGATGCAACATGGAAATAGAAAGAGAACACCATGTATAGATACTTCCTGTCCTTGTTTAATCAGCATGCACACTAGTGGACACTGACGCTGCTCGTATACCGCTGTTACATATTTCCTGTACAAGTGCGCGTCATTAGACAAGGACGGAACATCCTCTCTCTACTTCTCTATCGCGTTTTTAGTTCGCTCACGCGCTCTGTACTTATATCTATTATATTTCCACCATAAGCAGCGGCCGTGCAGTGACTTACAAAAGTTCCGAACGGTTCCATCCTGGGCGGACGGTTAATTGCGTTCGGTACTTCGAGGCAGGAAGGTGAGTACAGAATCGCTCCTCTTAGTACTCTTATTAGAAGTGTTATCATCGAATATAAGTTTTTTCAATAAATTCTTATCGTTTTACAATCTTTCTAGAATACAATGACGTCAGCAATCGATCATTTTCGCGAATTTATTGTAAATTAATTGGGGGAATATCTGGAGTTCTTTATCGGTTTCGACTGTAAAATCAGCAACTATTCGAATTTTTCATTCATAATTGTGACATTTTCGACTCTTCCGTTGCCAAGACCCTCTTGAGAGATTTTTGGCACGTTCCATCACCCTTGTTAAACGAGTGCACATTGGTGGATATATTGATTTTAAAAACCAATACGTGTACGAGATTTATTATCTCACTGGGACAAAGAAATCCGTTTTATTCGCGAATTTTCCGTGTTTCTTCTTAATTTTCGTGAGTGTCTGGCGCGGAGCATTATTTGAATGAACTTTTCATCGTTCAGATTATATTTCGTTTAAAAAGATTGAAATTGATGTCGAGAAGAAATGAAACAAGGTGCTCGGGCATTCTTTCGTTTCCCGGGGAAAGAGAAATATGAAAAAAACGGTCGTTCTTCCTTCTGCCATTTTCGTCCATTACCAAAATGGCATGACCCAAGTGTCCCGGGCCCTGAATCAATCAAGCGAATTTTGAATAATTTTTGAATAATATCCAGTTAATAATTTGTGAAACAAATTAATTTCATTTTATTGTTGGAAACAAATTAGTTGGATTTTTCTTTCTTTAGCAGTTTTTGCCAGAGTTGACCTGACGTGCTACTTCAGTTTCCATCTTCGCTTCTCGAAACTTCCAACGTCCTTGGTGTTGGAGTCTCCTTGCCCAGGTGAGTACATAGCTTCTAGATACTCGTCGCTGTTCATCCTTACGAGCCTCTCGAGCTTTAGTTGTCAATTGTTATCGTTAAAGGAAGAGAAGCTCGCGACAGATGTTATCGAACAAATCGTTTATTCTCGAAAAGTTCGAACTTGTTCGTTGCGTTTGAATATATATGGACGGACGCCATTTTTCATGACATCATCATGATTTGTCATGTCGTGAGTATAGCTTTTGACTACCATATGTTTGTGATTTATGTGAAATTTGACCACTATACCGTGATAGAATAATATTTCCAATGAATTATAAATATTTTACATTGTGAATTATAAATATTTGTTACAAATTATATCGTACTTGAGATGAAAATGAACCATATATCCGCTTATGGAATATGAGGTAGTAAATCATTCGAAACATAATAACGATTAATTAAGCACATATACAATAACGTTTACGAATGAATATTGCGAATTATTGTATGGCTTTAATGCGGTATTTAATGTTTTGATTGCGGTCTTTGAAATGGTATCATAGGTGCTGATATAATATCGCGCGAAAAAGGAAAGACCAGTGGTTAATATTGCAGGTGCACCAGTGCGTTGCGCTCGTCGAGGGTGGTTTTGACGCTGGTGCCGAGGAAAGGCGCAGAACGTGTTCGATCGACCCGCGAACGTAGCCTGTGCTCATACTGCGACAGAGTTCGTTTCAGTTAGGCTCAGTCGCTGTTTGTCCGTCGACAGCGTATAGTCGCGTCGGCCTACGATTCCTTTTTTCTTCTTGTTTCTTGCGAACTCTCTCGCAACAGCCGTTTTATACGTACGCCGCCAGTATATCGCGTGATCATCGTTCCCGTTGCTTCCCTTACCCTCTCACGTCCTTCGAAGGAGACCTCCCTTTGGTTTTTCCTTGTTTGGAGGGAATTCATCGCTCGAACACATGGACTGCGAAGCACGAGGGTTGATCGAGGCATCAGCGTGATGTACTTTTCAGGTTTCATATTTTCTCTATGATACTTTCTAAGGAGAATTTGGAAGATACACATTTTTAGGAAATAAAGGTTTTTATGGAGTCATCGATAAGTTAGAATTTAATTAACTCTCTTATAACAGGTATTCCAATTTTTTAATATATAAATTTAGTTTCCTCTATGGTGTTAGAGAACATAATGCGGGCATTTTATGATATAACGAATATATTCGTATATATTTTAGTTTATTCATTCGTCAAATTTCCCTAGTAGGCCGGCCTGCAGCTCACATGCAGCACTTAGTAAAAATTTGTTTTGTTAGAGGTTGGCCATTCTTCTTGCTATAAAAATATCGTGAAGTCATATCATATGATAAAGCACCTTCTGAAAGCTAGATGCTCGATAACGAGCCTAATGATTCTCGGTAGTTTGTAATGTCAAACTTTGAATTGGCGAGATCGCTCTGCTGTCAAACCGCCGTCCAGCGGCGACCACATTCTTTAACCACGTTCAAGGGGTATATCACGCTACAGAAACCATCAAAGGGTTTGCAAGTTAGTTGCCTTTTAGAAGTGGGGCAGTTGGTTGTTACATGTCATCCGTAGTTGCTGGCTGTTCTCCTTAGTCGCCATACATCATAGAGACGACAGTTATAGTCGCCAGTTGTCCTTGCTAATGGTTGCTTGTTGTCGCTAGTTAGTTCTCGTTATCGTTATGTATTCCATCAATCACGTGAAATTTAACGTATGGGATTTTATTCTTCTTTATTCTTTCTGTAGGGAGATTTTTTAAGACGAGGAAAATATAGAATATTTCAAGACGACGGTAAGGTTTGAATTTAAGTAACTATTTTATGATACAACAAAGTGGAAAAACGATTTAATTTTATAAAGTTTAAGGTAATTTTTTAAAAAACTTCGAATTTAAAAGATTCAAATAGATATCTTAAACGTAATTAAACCCTCCATATCGTAAGAAATTAAATGAAATTGCGCAAGAAAGTTAATACATTTAATGTATTATTTTAAACATTTGTTTAAAAACATTTATTTAAAATTTAAGTGTAGGCGTTGACGCGCGCGCGCCATTCGAAGCATTTGTCAGTTCGTTACATCTGCGGTAAAAGTTGTAACTACGAAGAAGCTTAACACATGGTGCGTCTCAAGACGACAGTAAAAAGTATTAAGAGATTTTTCGAGATTTTTTCTTTTAAGTTTCCAAGTACTTTTTCTATTTAACTTCTTTTTTTTGCATTTTCTCACAATATTCGACAAATAGAAACGAAATATGACAGTTCTTAGTTCGGGGATTTATTGGTTCGAAAGTTACTTCAAAAGTGTTTCTGGAGTTTGTGCGGTTAATACTTTTAAACTACTGAGTACGACTTATTCCGTATGGCTGGACAAATCTTTGTTGATACTGTAAGCGTAACTGGTCCGGATATTGTCTTGTGGAGATAGAAAAATACACGAAGTATTGATTGAACTACATATTTTTTTAATTCTTTTTTCATTCTTTTAGTTCTTCATATATTGATAATAGAACGATATTCCACTACTTTGAGCACAATATAGTAATGTTTAAATAAATAATAAAATTTACGCATTTCGTCTTCATGCGTCGATAAGAAAATGCAAAAAAAGTTAAAGAAAGATGATGCGTAGATGCGAAGTTTAGTCAGCAATAATATTTAAAACCTCTAAAATATATTGTACACATTTATTTGCAAATAAGCTCAACGAAATTAAACTGTAACTGTGTTTCCAATAATGTCTTCGATGTATTGCTCGCCATTATGTCGGATTAACAACTCTAAGTGATCGACCTTAATCACTAAATGGCGGCCGTGATTCAGTGGTATAGCTTTACATATGACGGACATCGCAGGCGCTTATAAGACGTCTATTGTGAAACGTTTCCAATAGCACCGTTTATGTGATGGTGAAATCTGAATATATATATATATATCGCTGAAATATATATCGCTTATCACTTGAGTCTGACACGATCGTTTTTAAATAGAATCACAATTTTTTATTCTTTACAAAATCAGTCTATAAAGATTATGTGCAAATAAAATAGATAAATAGATAAATGGTTGTACAAACTTATAAAACAGATATTACAAGTATATCTAAATAAATGATATATTTATAAATTGTAATATTTGATCTAAAGTTTAAATAAATAAAAGAGATACTCGTGACTTACAATAAAAGTATTTTTTTTTCAATTTTTAAACAAAGCAAAAGTGGATAACAATTTTTCAAAATGTAAAAACCAACACAATGGTTGGTTTCTTTAATTAATCAATAACGCTTAAAGTTAATTAATGTCCAGAGTGGTTTGTACATTTTGTATTTGCCCGTATTTCAACGTTCGATGTGTAAATAGAACTTGATGCCTGAAATATCGAAAAAATAATTAAATCCGATCGTTCCGTCGAATTTGCAAATTGTATACTCGTGTAAAATCGAGTGCGCTTGTGTATGCTGATACGAAATGTGGTAGTATATTTTTCTTTTTTCGATTATCGTTATCACTTTTTGTGTGGAAAAATTAATTCCGTGAAATGGAAGTGCATTCAATACGGTTTATCACGAAATAATAGCACAACGACGGTACATATTGGTATTGACGTCAGTTTCACAAAATTTCTCGAGTATCGCGGTCGACTATTTGGGTTAAGAATTCATTTTCAAGGTTCTACAAGCACGAGTATCTTATGGATATGAAATTTTCAGTGTACATTTTAATAACCATATTTCATATTGCATGCTGCGGTCCAAGAAAAATCCGCAGTTAATATTCTGCTAATCCCTGCTGCTTTTAAAGACCATAAGTAAGGTCCGTAAGGTCGTCCGTAAGGTTTAAAAGATTTCGAGTAGATTTGTATTACGTATTTTATCTTCTAATTTTTAAAGAGAGGGTCGTGTTTAATTAATTGAAAATGACGAAACTGTAATGGGACATTATTATCAAATATTAAACGTGGTTCCATTGGGTACTTTTATGGTCTTTGCGAGATATATATGCATTATACGTTGCTATTAGCAACGCGTAGCGATGAACGATGGAGAGCAGTACCTTCGTTATCTCGTCTCGGTTGTGTACATATCAGTAATGCACAGTACTCGTACTAAATATCTTACAAATTCCATACAGATTTTCAGATTAGTTTCGAATAATACCAACACGACCATGATAGTCACAGTACAGTATTAAATAGTGCCACTATGCATAATACACTCCTAAAATGTTTCTACAAATATATTTGTCCGAATATTTTTGTCAGCTACTATATCCTAACCACGATTTATTAAACAATATATAGATTTAAAAAAGAATATATAACGACATTACTTGTTTAGGCTAGATTGGTTTAACTTGTATAGTTTTAATAACTGTGTAAGATCAAACAAGAACTTATCGTTAGTTTGGCGAGATTTGATTACACGAAGCAACATAATTGCTTTGAAACTCAGGACAGAAAACAATGTCAACCGGTAGACGCGTTTGTCTGGTGAACGTGTAACGCGTGAATAATAGATAGCGACAATCACGCGAACGCTAGTTACAGCTGACTTGGCTTACATTGTAGCATTCAAACTAGAGTATACGAGCCGTAAGCGCTATTGAAAGTTCAAAGGCCGACTAGTGAGCTTCATCCTATCTCATTTTTTAATCAGGCGATGGATCGACGAATCGTATTGATTTCGAGGATTATTATAGTTCTGTGGGAATTTTAAAGCGTGGTTTGTCTAATCTAGTCTCGTTAGCTACAGATTCTTTGGCGAGCAGCCTGAAACTTGATCCAGTTTCGAGAAAATGAAAAATTCGTTTCTTCTCTTTGCTTCCCTGTTCCCTCTTTCCTCCTTTTTCCCTTTTTACATCGCGTTAAGACCCGTTAAATAATATTGACTGCCGTGGACGCTGGCTGAGAAGTGCACTTTATAACTAGCTTTAAAATCACTGACGTCGATGAGGACAAAGGTAAGTTAGAGGGTCATTTATCTGAGCTGGTGTTATTCGACCTGAACTCTGCAGCTTTTCAGAGCTTCTTTCGTTTTTCTTTTAAGAGCAGAGATGTTAACTGGTCTTTTGTTACGTGTAAGAAGTATGTACTAAAGCTTATTTAGCACCAATTGGTTGCTCAAAGTCGAGATATACATACCTATATTATATTAATACGTTACAGAAGATTACGCGTTAGTTAGCTTATGAGAATTTATAGTGTGTCACAGATCACAAAAGCAGAATGACTACTTTTTCATAAACGATATATGTATATGAATTGAAAGTTTAACTATTGCGCCACATACTTCTCTCGATAAACGTCGTCGAGTGCATATTGTTAAAGAATATTAGCCATTTGAATTAAATAGTTTCGAAGATACTAATGCTTCTGTGAAGTTTTTGCAGGCTGTTAATTTTTTATTGAGATACTACAAATTTTGAATAACTTCGATTAGAAATAAAAATCACATTACATTAACGCGTAGAATGTAACGTAACGTAGATAATGTAAATATAAATTATATTACAAGGAAATAATACGGGTAAGTAATGTGAAACATTCTGGTTAAAATTGCATCCTTTGAAGGCTAGGACACACAGTACTTACGAAGTAGATTAAGTACCAAATGGGGTACTTAAGAAAATTCATGTTGTCATTGTTTAATAAACATCTTCAGCTAATAGCTTTCTGCAAAAGCTGGTTTAAGTTATGCTAGCTTATTCCTTATTAATTGCAATTATATTGTTCGTGTCTCCTAGAGGATTAACAATCCATTTTTATAATGGATAATAAAAGTAAATTCCTATTCGGTTGTCCCAAGTTTCTTTCGTTTTATAAAGAAATGACAGATGCACAACATATTTTGTTTTATGTTATTCTATATTATTTTACATTAAATTGGAAAAAGGTGGATCACACGTAATTCAATAAAATAATATAAAACGAAAAATGTTGTACATCTATTACTATCTTATAAAACGAAAGAAACTTCTAAAACAACCTAATATTTCTCTACTACGACGCTTTTACAGTGCTAAAATATTTGATAAAAATGTTAAGAAATTCTAATATTGATTTAAGCGTATCGATTTATCTGCTCTTCATATTTAATCAAACAGAAATTGTTAATTATGATTTCCACTTAAAAGCGGATTGCATATTATGAGGATAAATTATCAAATTCATCTCTAATATAGACATTAGAGAATCATTCATAGCCGCAATCCTGTTTACCGCTAACATTCCTGGTACTCAATAATTCATTAGGTGACTGCTTTAGCCGCACAGAATACACCTACAAATAATTAATCGCGATTAATATTCCATCGACTTTTGAAAATCCCTCATGTGATCTATTTCATGCGATGAGAATACGTATAAATTGAGATTGCGATCGACCATCCTCAGTCGGATAAATCGAGTGATTCAAATTATAACACAAAAAAAAGTTAAAACTAGTTACATTATCTTTTTCAATTTTTATGTATTATTTGGCGGAAGAAACTTTGGTAATTGGTAAGTAAAGTTCACCTCCTTAATGTTAATGATTTTAATATGTTATTAAGCTCAAAGTTCTAAGGAATTTTCTATATATATATACATATACATAACTGTATGCGTATATGTATAATATACGTATAACAACCAAAGTTCAGCTCTCAAGTGTACGCAAAACTTTTATGTTCATTTTACGCTATACCAGTATGTTTCATGAATTTGTTTGCTAACAGTATCGAAACAAATAACAAGCAGAGGACGAGCTATTCATGAATTGTTTTACCAGCGTGTACGCTCCCAATATTTTCTATTTGAGAAAACATACTTGTTCCTACTGCAACTACAAATATTTTTACAGTCGACGCTTTTGCCGTGAATCATTGGCTAACATGTAAAATCGAGAAAAAACATGGTTTATTGTGATGGAAATGTGGAAAACCGCAAAACCGATATAGAAGGGAAAATAAAGGAAAGGAAGGTAGATAAGTAGAAGCTTGGGGTCAAGTTTAATTCACTGAAACCGAGCTGCTTGTATTATCACAAAACAAAATTGCCAGTACGTCATTTCCGTACTCTCGTCCTCGCGAAAATGGTTTTGCTCGTTAAGAAAAAACGAAGAGACAGGGAAGAGAGGAAAAAGCAAACGGAGAGCGCTTTTAAAAAGCTGGCGAACCGTGTGTTACCACAACGAGATACGCGGTGCTATTTGTCGCTTTAAATTGTGTCGCAACTCGTTTTTCAGATCTTTGCCAGGGACGCGTTAAAACACGCTGCAAATATATTTCTGGCTTTTCTGGGGTTTAACTGAAATATGACAAATAACGTTGTAAAACATATGTACTTATGACTTACAGAGTAATTGAGTGTACAAAATATATAGTATACAAAATAGCCAGCGATTTAGGGCTTTAAAAGATCAAAAGGAAAGAAAAGAAAAGAAGAAAGATAATATGTTGTGGCAGTCTAAGTCGATCTAAGAAAATAGATAAAGGGAGGGAGGGGCAAAGCTAGTTAATCTGGAAAGAATCCAAGCGTCAATTTCAAGCATTTGCAGAGAATCAAGCGGGCTGGTTAAAGTCGTGAGTTGAGCAATTATCCCGCGTTAGGTTCAATCAGGTTAGTCCCACGCGAAATTGATCCAACCATGCGAAAACGAGTGTATTCTGATTTCTGTCGCAGATACTTCTGGCTAGTGCAGTACCTACACGGTGGTTGTTGAAATAGCCGCTTCTCATCTATTTTCCGCAGCACGGACATCATCCTTTGATCCCTTACGACTAACGAAGTTTTCGAAGATGTACGGCAGTTTGAGATTCTACTTGAAAATGATCATGATTGCGGCCTGTGTGCCGTCTGCTCTTCTTTTTGTCCTTCCGTTAAAAACTGGTAAGTTGATACTGATTAATTATGCCATCGAAACCATATATAATGGCTACAAAAATGCCGCTAATATAATATTCCTTCTTGTTCCTCTCGGTTTCGGACAGCTTCGCCACCGGCTTTACCCTGTTACTCTTCGGCTCCTCAAATTTCGTCCTCATCTCCATATCTCTTTTTATCGCTTCGTAGCGCCTGAAACGCTCTTTTAATTGCTCGATATTCCTGGCTCCGTATAGCACAGTCTTGTTCGCGACCTCGTCGGGAATGCCTTGAATAATGTAGTCTATCAAGGATTGCGTATCAACCCTTCCTTGTTTTGCAATCCCGCACATGTGATACATATATTGTTGCAGACTCTCATCTGCTTTCTTCTTTCTATGGGATAACTCGCCATGTATCTGTTGGTCGCTTACTACATTTTCAAACTCATTCCTCAACGCCTTTTTTAGCTTTGCCCAGGACTTCGCGCATCGTTTTTGTCGTACGAAGGCCTGAGCGGAGCCTGCGAGTAATTTCTTAGCATAGGCCACCATGTGGGCGTCTGACCAACCCCACACTTCTGCCATTTCCTCGAAGTCTTCCACCCACTGATTTACCCTCAGCAGATCATCCCCGCTGAATTTCTCTAATGAGTCCTCCACGTCTTTAAGACTCAACATCGAACCGACGCATACCTTCTGCTGCTACTCATCGCGGTCCTGATACACCGCTCGCGTGCCTCTCCTGTATTCTCGCGCGCCTTGTTTATCGTCCTCGCCTTCACTTTCGTCGGAGCTCTCTTCTTCCGACGATACATCGTCTCCTTCTAGGGCCGCCTATAGCCGCGCGCGTAGTTCGGATTTTCTTCCCGTTACCTTCAACCCCAAGCTAACGAGACGCGCTCTCAGCTCTTTCGTCCTCAGCTTCTCGAGGTCTTCCTCTCCCTCTTGACTGCGTTCGGCTCTCTGCTTGCTTCTTAGATCTCGCTGGTTTGTTGGTTCTTCGCCACGCTTCGAATCCTTAGGAGTAGATCGACCAGGTTTGCACGCTCTGTTCAACCTGGCAACCAGCACTGATCTCGCACCGGATATAGGCAGATTCATCTGTGCGAGCTTACTCCTCAGCTCCTCCAGCGTCAAATCCTCTTCACCCGACAATCGTTCGTCTTCAACGTTTGCCATTTTATTCTATTCTTTTCTACTCCCGCAGAAATAGCTCCGTTAAATCGTATCGTTTCTCTGTCTTATTCAATCCCGGACGAGCCCCCACTTGTAATATCGGAATATATTAATAATGGATTGAAAATACAGATATTAGTTAGACAGAGAAACGATGTTTGATTAACAGGAAAACTAAATGCAACGCTCGTATTTACAACAAATAACTTGACAACTATTTGGTAACTCTCTCTCTCTCTCTCTGTCACTAGCAACTCTAACACTCGACAACACTCGCAACTCAATTCTAACGACTCTATGCTTCGACGTCTCGATCAACTCTGATTCTCGCAACACGCACACTTTTCGATTCGCCTTGGATAGCGAAACCGTCCTTCTTCTAACGCGTTTTTAAAACGCGATGGCGCTATCACTTTCTAAAAGCGTCGTCTTTACATTTCCGATGGCCACGGGCACATCCGACTACCAGATATACAATGTATTATAAGAGTATCATTACCATACTTTTCATGAAAAGAGCAATTTTTCTTGATAACTATACTCTGTAACATAGATTGAAGTCGCTGATTTGATCCCTCTGATATCGTTGTCTTATGAGAGTCTCGCCTGGTCTTGATTGGTTCTGTTGACTCTTATCGTTGTGAAAAATCGATTCGTTGTGTACCTTTTTTGTATAGAGAATTATTTTGTGGTAGAATATAATGTTGTAATATTTGTGGTCTTTACTTTACTAATTTTGTCACTGAGCCGCTCTTTGGTTCGTTGAGCGATTCATATTCCGCATATATTCCGTACTTGCTTCGCTTGGTACTTTTATAATTTTCGCAGTTACAATAAAAAATTTAATTCTTAACAGATTAAAGATTTAACCTCTTGCTTTATAGTGTACAATAATTCTTTTTTTTTTTTGTATAGGTTATGTGATCCATAGTTTGAGTAAGTAGTACATATGTATATATATATATATATATATTTACGTGACAAGCTTTCATTTCAATCTATATTTAAGATTAATATTTTATCAGTTTCTGTTCGTAACAACATCGAAGTAGTCAATAAGTCTGAAGAGTATAATTAAGGAAGTTATGAAGCAAGAGGTTAAGAACAAATTCTGAAAGAGGTTAGGTACAACTCAGTAGTACTGCTTTACATTACTTTGCGAATTACTTTTCAAGCATAAAAATAGTTTAACAGCCACTTATAGTTACTTCCTTACCATTACATTCATTAAATTCGTTTGATTTTGTAAACAAAATAACCACGCTGACCAGTCTCTTATTTAAAATAGAATTATTTTGTCATATATCCAACAGTTTACTTTCTCTTCGCTTTGTCTCTTATTACGACTTTATAACGGTGTTTCTTTAAACTTTAAACAATCGTAATAAATGTATTTACGGACGATGACTGATATCTGGTCTGTCTTAAAGTTTCAACTAATTAGTGCCCCGTTACTTTGGACGTTATGAAATGTTGTATAACCAAAGACTTATCTTCTCTTTTGATAGTTGCATAAGAGAAGACTGAGCCATTGAAACGCTCGAATAGATTAGCTGATTCGCTTAACGTATTTTTACTTCCGACGAGCTAAACACAAGAGCAGAAAGCACATAAGGAATAATACAGAAACGTCAAACGTATACAGAAATATATTTCGTAAAAGCATTAGTACGTAACATGTCTTTATAATTCTATTTATGTACAGTAAAATGGCTTGTATCCATTTTCATGAATTATAACTGACATTTCAAAGCATTCATGTAGATATGTAACTCTCGTTAATTAATAATTTAACAATGCGTCATGAAACGTATCATTTTCGTTTCTTCCTTTGTTTCGTTATACACAGGAACGAATTTGTAAATAAAGATGTATAATCAACGATAACATATGACAGCGAGTATAATAACTGTCAGCAAAGGAAGAGGTCTTTTCGCGTCTTATTCTATAATACTGAAGACATTAAAGGTGTTAACGATTATTATCTCACTATGTACGTACATCAAACGAGTACTTACGTAAGAGACCAATGGAAATGGAAACAGCCGAGAATAATTGAAGATAATTTGAATACGTTCCAGGCTATAATACAATTTCTCGTGAACCGTAATTGATTCGCAGAAGGGAATTGCTGCTTCTCACGACTAGCAAAGTGTTTCGCAAAAAAAAAAAAGAAAAGAAAAATGGTATCGGAAGGATAGAAAAAAAGCGGTGGCCTACATCAAGCAATCTTCATGCCGATAATGCATTTATTATTCAGTTCGTTCATTTTCTATCGCGTAACAGACACTGGGATAACTGACAGAACGAGCGTATAAATCTTGCATCTCTCAACCTGACTTCTCCCAATTCGTATACTTCCATCCTTCGTATAAGTGACAATGAATCAGAAGAGTTTCATAGCAATATTGAACAACATACAGTCAACTACAACACCATTAGATACATCCACCATACAGTCAACTACAACACCATTAGATAACAGCAATACAATAGATTATAATTTTCTACGTGTCATTGATTCATCATCATCATTTTCCATTTTTTTAGCATATGTAAAAACGTATCTGACGTAATCTTACCTCGCTCTTTGAGTACAAAAATCCATTCAAATGAAACAAAGGGAAAAGAAATAAGAAAACAAACACTCACATACGAATCTTCATTACATAACTGTATGTACTCCTCGAGGTATAATTACTCAGACACGTTACAGCGTACCTTCTTCGTTCCCTGATGGCTGATATTGATCGTTGACGTTTATAGTGAAAGAATTTCGTCAACGGCGCCATCTGGATCCCTGTTGAAAAATTAAAATAGCCGCAACAGCATCATTAAGCTCATCACCCAGAGTAGCTCTTGTCGCTGAGTCGTGGAGGAATTCTTATCATCAACGACATAAACTATACCAGTTCCGGTAACGTTCTTCAGATGGTCCAGGCACTCGAACTCGCAATATCGCTCTCCAACACGGAATTT
This sequence comes from Bombus vosnesenskii, assembly GCF_011952255.1. Taxonomy (NCBI): domain Eukaryota; kingdom Metazoa; phylum Arthropoda; class Insecta; order Hymenoptera; family Apidae; genus Bombus; species Bombus vosnesenskii. The sequence continues at coordinate 6,192 of NW_022884235.1, read as the reverse complement.
CTTGCATGTCTGTAGTAAAAAGAAATCGATCAATTGTACAGATCAATCGTCACTCGACTGCTCGAGAATTCAGATCATCCAGAGAATAGAATAGAGACGTGGAAAAATGTAGTGCGATCATCGCAGTGGGAGGAAATAGGGGGATAGGGACCAAATGAATGAACGAGATGTTAAGGACAACTGACGATAAGTTCTTCTTTTGTCGAGAATTGCATGTTTGTGAATGGTTTGTGGGTGGTTAGGTGGAGAGAATTGAAGAGTTTGGAGGTGACTGGAAGAGTGTTTTGGGCAAGGTAGATTGCAGAATGGTTGCGGTAGCATTGTGTTAATTATGGGTTTGTACATGTAATCTTTGTATGTATCACTACATACAACCTAACGTATATTTTTAATAATACATCAGAGTTTTAGTTATTTCATAGCTATGAATTTTATACTCTATAATCTTGACGTTTTATTTCACAGAAGCGTTTGAATATCCATAAAAATTAAATGAACCAATGTATTCATTATCTTATAGAGAAGATATATTATTTTTAATTATGTTCCAATTATTTATCATGATCCTGATTTCCTTATTCTGAAAATTTGAAAGGAAGTTTTGTAGTTTGATACTTTCAGCGACAAAGGGTCAATATTGCTTTAGTATATTTCGTCACATATACATGTATATCTATATGTCGGAGATGAAAGGACACCGGAACCTTTGGATAGCCCCGCAACATTGCAATCTAAAGTCTACTATAACTGTAACTAAACTATTGTAGTTATTCAATCCGATTGTAATTGTTCGAGATTAGTGACGGTGAGCTTTGGCTCGAGGTGACAGTCTGTCGCCCAACGTAGCCGCGGTCAAGGGATGAACGCTTTGCCTAACAAAGGTATGGAGTAATTCTATAGCTCTCCTTAAAAGAAATATTCGTGGCGACACGCGACAGTAAACATTCCAACGGTTTCTGTCCCGTGGCTCGCCACACGCAGACCCTATTCTTCGAGTAAGATGATTGCCAGATGTCGATGCGTCTCCGCAGTACATGTTCGGCTAGCCCGAGGGCCCGTTATAAATCTTAAGGTTTAGTTAACTAAAGTCCTTCAAACAGACAAACAGTCTTTGTCCCAACTACGGGAAGATAGGGGAGACATATTTTTCAACGAGCGGCGTCTCCCACTAGCAACTGTCCCTCGAGGGCGGCTAGCATCTTTTTCTAACCACCGATATGGAGATTGACCAATTAGCAGCAACGTCAATTTCCCTTACTTCCTAAACGAAGGCTTTCCTCGACGAATCCGATGATCTCGTGTCCTTAGACACACCCCATTATAGTTTTCCTCTGTGGCATCATCGGGACGGGACGGGCATTCTTTTACGCGCTCCCGTCGACCAAAGAGTAACGTCTTTACGCTCAGCAATTATTTTTACGAATCAGACTTAGATTCAGCGAGAACGCCCATCTGTCATCCCGTTGGCCGCGGATTCGTTATTGAACCGGAGACCACTGTCACTAGTGTCGCGGACGTCTCACCGCCGTGGTAGATTGTCAAACCTGTGTTATTCATACCTGTGTCAATAAATCGTATCTTCGTTACACCGCAACGATGGCTACCTTCAATGAAGACTCCTCAAACACCGACAACCCTATCCCCAATGTCATTCCGACATATATATCCACCGAAAATGCGCTCTTGTAGACAAACGCTCGATTCGCGTCATAGCTTTTAAAGCTTGTCGCATCTCAATCCGTTGGAAAAAGTTTTTCCTGTAGCATATTTTATTTTTACGAACCAACAAGGTCTTTGTTTATTTCCTTCTGCTTTTGCTCCAATTTCCCCATTGTTTTTTCAAGGATAGTATTTCAGAGCCACTAGTCAAGTTTATTGTAACAATAAACGTACGTTTCGGAAACATTTTGTGCTGTGAAACAGAATACACTAAAGTTTGAAGGTCACATCGATTTTCGAAAGTTTATAAATGGAGGTGTATGACAGTATCACCAGCTGTTGCTGTCCAAGTAACTCCAACATCGAAATACTACAACGATTCCAATCGAAAACGCTAAGAGCCTTAATAGACGCACCTTGGTATGTTACCAACGAAACCATCCATCGCGACCTCAAGATACCTACAGTCAAAGAGGAAATAGCAAAATATAGCGACAGATATAGCAAAAGAGTCAACAAACACCGAAACCCCCTAATCACTGGACTACTCGATACGACGGACCAGATTCGATTTCTTTTTACTGCAGACATGCAGAAAATTTCGTCTTGGAAAGCGATGTTGCGAGTTCGAGTGCCTGGACCATCTGAAGAACGTTACCGGAACTGGTATAGTTTATGTCGTTGATGATAAGAATTCCTCCACGACTCAGCAACAAGAGCTACTCTGGGTGATGAGCTTAATGGTGCTGTTGCGGTTATTTTAATTTTTCAACAAGGATCCAGATGGCGCCGTTGACGAAATTCTTTCATTATAAACGTCAACGATCAACATCAGCCATCAGGGAACGAAGAAGGTACGCTGTAACGTGTCTGAGTAATTATACCTCGAGGAGTACATACAGTTATGTAATGAAGATTCGTATGTGAGTGTTTGTTTCCTTATTTCTTTTCCCTTTGTTTCATTTGAATGGATTTTTGTACTCAAAGAGCGAGGTAAGATTACGTCAGATACGTTTTTACATATGCTAAAAAAATGGAAAATGACGATGATGAATCAATGACACGTAGAAAATTATAATCTATTGTATTGCTGTTATCTAATGGTTGTTGCTGTTATCTAATAGTTGACTGTATGGTGGATGTATCTAATTGTGTTGTAGTTGACTGTATGTTGTTCAATATTGCTATGAAACTCTTCTGATTCATTGTCACTTATACGAAGGATGGAAGTATACGAAATTGATAAAATTATTAATAATATTTACGAAGAGAAAGTAAACTGTTGGACATATGACAAAATAATTCTATTTTAAATAAGAGACTGGTCAGCGTGGTTATTTTGTTTACAAAATCAAACGAATTTAATGAATGTAATGGTAAGGAAGTAACTATAAGTGGCTGTTAAACTATTTTTATGCTTGAAAAGTAATTCGCAAAGTAATGTAAAGCAGTACTACTGAGTTGTACATAACCTCTTTCAGAATTTGTTCTTAACCTCTTGCTTCATAACTTCCTTAATTATACTCTTCAAACTTATTGACTACTTCGATGTTGTTACGAACAGAAACTGATAAAATATTAATCTTAAATATAGATTGAAATGAAAGCTTGTCACGTATATATATATATATATATATATGTACTACTTACTCAAACTATGGATCACATAACCTATACAAAAAAAAAAAATTATTGTACACTATAAAGCAAGAGGTTAAATCTTTAATCTGTTAAGAATTAAATTTTTTATTGTAACTGCGAAAATTATAAAAGTACCAAGCGAAGCAAGTACGGAATATAGGGATATAGGAAGCGATGGGGAACAGCAAGTAACTCCAACATCGAAATACTACAACGATTCCAATCGAAAACGCTAAGAGCCTTAATAGACACACCTTGGTATGTTACCAACGAAACCATCCATCGCGACCTCAAGATACCTACAGTCAAAGAGGAAATAGCAAAATATAGCGACAGATATAGCAAAAGAGTCAAGAAACACCGAAACTCCCTAATCACTGGACTACTCGATACGACGGACCAGATTCGCAGGCTGAAGAGGCACTACCCGCTAGACCTAAACGTTAGATTCATTTAATTATCCAAATTAAGCATATGCACTTACTTATAATACTTATAAATTATACCTATCTATAATAAGTATTAACTTATTGTAAATAAACAGCCATGTCACTGCGCCACGCCAGAAAAATTACTGAAAATTCTCGACGCGAGAATTGATTGTAATTCCAACAAATAAATAAAAAAAAAAGCTGTTGCTGTCCCCAAGCGCCAAAATACGTTCTGGCTACTATTTTATGTATCTCACAGAAGTATGTCTTCATTCATCATCTCCCATGCCATCCACCAACGTGTTCTTAACATGTTATCTCCTAGTAAAATATTGATGTTGAGTCAGATATCCAACTGAATAATCTTTTCGGTGTCTACTATAAGACATTTAAAACCAAGGCTCGTACACACGTGTGCTTATACGTCAGATGTAATACTTAACACGAAACCTGCTTATATTAATATTAAATTTATGCATAGTAGGATGTTCGACCTTTGTAAAAATGAAATTATAATACATACAGTTTCACCGTGGAAAAGTGAATCTTTCTAGCATGTCCACGCAAATGCAGGGGAGGGGAGGACTGTGCATGCACCAAACAACTTTACGTTCGTAATTTTTCACACAAATGTACAACTGTAGGGAAAAAATTATCTCTGATTTTTCGGATGTTAGGAATCGACAATATCGCATAACGGAATGCTGTGTTCTACGTATTCTATTTTTGTTACGAAAGTGGTACAAACGAAGTCCACATAAGAATAGTACAACAAAATCGGTTGAGGTTAGGTTATCGTGCAGATATCGCGGCTTTTGCATTGGAAATCACGCAACTGCCAGTCTCGTCGTTCCTTGTAAACGAAAGAAAGGTATTGTAATCGGTCGGAATTAACATAAAACTCGTCGCATGCGACCATATGGCCTGAATGTTGAATAAACGAGAGTAGAGCGCGAGCTATGTGATTCTAACCGTTTAGGCGGAAACTAATGATTGTAACCAGAGCCGAGATATATGCCAATATTACTTTGCTCGACAAAGCGTATAGGAGAGAATCGCGATAAGGTAGAACAAGAGACAGATATTCTCTACGTAAAGCAAGTCTGTCAACTAGATTGAAATCCTATAGCTATAACTACAGTGAATCCATATTCTGGCGAATTGTCTTTTCACAAATGAAGCTTCTGAAGAACGGAATTGATACAATAACGACTGTTCATTCATAACTACTGTTGTAAGAATCTATATATTTGTCTATCTATATCTATATATATCGATCTATATATATTTGTCAGAATGTCATTTTATCAAAAAACCCATCCTCTGTAATCATAGTTTAACGAAGCATAATTAATATAAGAGGTAGAGCGTTAAGTGGAGATGATTTAATCACAGTTAAGTAGATAAATCTCTATATTAGTCTCTTTAATTAAAATGTCCTACGTTTTATTTGCGTCATTTTTTTTCTTCATCCAATTTAAAATGTTTAAATAACAATAGCCTATACAATATAATTTTGTGTAAAAAAATTGATTGTACCATGTTTATTACAGATATTTAACATTTTTGTGTACATACAAAATTTAAATTATACCTCGCTTGAGAACAAAAATTCTATTTGTTTTCCTAACATGTACTAATAATTATTGATCAAACTAGAAAAAGCTGGAGGAGATTACTTAGGAAGATTACTTAGCATTTTATATTCCTGGCAAGAGAAAATGAAAAATTCGTTTCTTCTCTTTGTTTCCCTGTTCCTTCTTTCCTCCTTTTTCCCTTTTTACATCGCTTTGTTTTACATCGCAATTTACATTTATTTGTAAAGTTTTAATCTCCTCGATATTGAAGATGTTGAAGCTGCAAGTATGTATTTCATTTTAATCCATTCGAGACCGAGATTTAATTGTAAGACGATACCTAGGTGTCGGTACGATCTGAATGTTTAGTTAGAATGATTCTGTGTTTTACTCTCTCCAGGGTATCCTTTTCATACTTTGATTTTAAATCGATGACAATCTTAAATAGTATGCCTCATATTTTTAAAATATAAAATTATATACTATGTTATTGTATAATGTATTATGTACAGTCATATATATATATATATATATATATATTCTATATATGTATATATATATATTCTATATATAATTCTATATTGAAAAAAATATGAAATTAACATGATATATACATTACTACATAAGTTATATATAAAATATGTATATTATACCCTTGCCTACTGACTGATATGAATTTTTTTCGGTCTCGAATGCGTTAAAAGAGAGCGCAAAGAAGTCGAAATTACTTATTGTAATTAGTAAAACGACCTGAGAGGCAGACAGATACAAGAAAGAAGGAATATTATATTAGCGGCATTATCATGTTTTTGCTCTCTTTAAGTCTTTCATCGAGACAGACAATCTACAGGTATTAATCGACCAATTTCTCCAAGCTGATAACT
>NW_022884234.1:0-24716 GCF_011952255.1 Bombus vosnesenskii | reverse complement strand
GCGCTTAAACGTCGAAGTATCTCCAACGGGAAGGAAATGACAGTTAGTTCTCGTCAAGATCGACGAAATCTTCGCGATTTGCGAGCTATTTTGCTTGTTACGACGCTTAAACGGTAGTGCATTGCATTTGCAGTGTAAAATGGACTTCACCGTGCGCTGAAACGTCGAAATATCTGCAACGGGAAGGAAATGACGGAATGTTTACGCAAAAAAATATGAAATTAACATGATATATACATTACTACATAAGTTATATATAAAATATGTATATTATACCCTTGCCTACTGACTGATATGAATTTCTTTCGGTCTCGAATGCGTTAAAAGACAGCGCAAAGAAGTCGTAATTACTTATTGTAATTAGTAAAACGACCTGAGAGGCAGACAGATAAAAGAAAGAAGGAATATTATATTAGCGGCATTTTTGTAGCCATTATATATGGTTTCGATCGCATAATTAATCAGTATCAACTTACCAGTCTTTAACGGAAGGACAAAAAGAAGAGCAGACGGCAGACAAACCGCAATCATGATCATTTTCAAGTAGAATCTCAAACTGTCGTACATCTTCGAAAACTTCGTTAGTCGTAAGGGATCAAAGGATGATGTCCGCGCTGCGGAAAATAGAGGAGAAGCGGCTATTTCAACAACCACCGTGTAGGTACTGCACTAGCCAGAAGTATCTGCGACAGAAATCAGAATACACTCGTTTTCGCATGGTTGGATCAATTTCGCGTGGGACTAACCTGATTGAACCTAACGCGGGATAATTGCTCAATTCACGACTTTAACCAGCCCGCTTGATTCTCTGTAAATGCTTGAAATTGACGCTTGGATTCTTTCCAGATTAACTAGCTTTGCCCCTCCCTCCCTTTATCTATTTTCTTAGATCGACTTAGACTGCCACAACATATTATCTTTCTTCTTTTCTTTTCTTTTCTTTTCTTTTGATCTTTTAAAGCCCTAAATCGCTGGCTATTTTGTATACTATGTATTTTGTACACTCAATTACTCTGTAAGTCATAAGTACATATGTTTTACAACGTTATTTGTCATATTTCAGTTAAACCCCAGAAAAGCCAGAAATATATTTGCAGCGTGTTTTAACGCGTCCCTGGCAAAGATCTCAAAAACGAGTTGCGACACAATTGTCGCGTGTCTCGTTGTGGTAACACACGGTTCGCCAGCTTTTTAAAAGCGCTCTCCGTTTGCTTTTTCCTCTCTTCCCTGTCTCTTCGTTTTTTCTTAACGAGCAAAACCATTTTCGCGAGGACGAGAGTACGGAAATGACGTACTGGCAATTTTGTTTTGTGATAATACAAGCAGCTCGGTTTCAGTGAATTAAACTTGACCCCAAGCTTCTACTTATCTACCTTCCTTTCCTTTATTTTCCCTTCTATATCTGTTTTGCGGTTTTCCACATTTCCATCACAATAAACCATGTTTTTTCTCGATTTTACATGTTAGCCAATGATTCACGGCAAAAGCGTCGACTGTAAAAATATTTGTAGTTGCAATAGCAACAAGTATGTTTTCTCAAATAGAAAATATTGGGAGCGTACACGCTGGCAAAACAATTCATGAATAGCTCGTCCTCTGCTTGTTATTTGTTTCGATACTGTTAGCAAACAAATTCATGAAACATACTGGTATAGCGTAAAATGAACATAAAAGTTTTGCGTACACTTGAGAGCTGAACTTTGGTTGTTATACGTATATTATACATATACGCACACAGTTATGTATATGTATATATATATAGAAAATTCCTTAGAACTTTGAGCTTAATAACATATTAAAATCATTAACATTAAGGAGGTGAACTTTACTTACCAATTACCAAAGTTTCTTCCGCCAAATAATACATAAAAATTGAAAAAGATAATGTAACTAGTTTTAACTTTTTTTTGTGTTATAATTTGAATCACTCGATTTATCCGACTGAGGATGGTCGATCGCAATCTCAATTTATACGTATTCTCATCGCATGAAATAGATCACATGAGGGATTTTCAAAAGTCGATGGAATATTAATCGCGATTAATTATTTGTAGGTGTATTCTGTGCGGCTAAAGCAGTCACCTAATGAATTATTGAGTACCAGGAATGTTAGCGGTAAACAGGATTGCGGCTATGAATGATTCTCTAATGTCTATATTAGAGATGAATTTGATAATTTATCCTCATAATATGCAATCCGCTTTTAAGTGGAAATCATAATTAACAATTTCTGTTTGATTAAATATGAAGAGCAGATAAATCGATACGCTTAAATCAATATTAGAATTTCTTAACATTTTTATCAAATATTTTAGCACTGTAAAAGCGTCGTAGTAGAGAAATATTAGGTTGTTCCAAAAGTTTCTTTCGTTTTATAAGAAAGTAATAGATGTACAACATTTTTCGTTTTATATTATTTTATTGAATTACGTGTGATCCACCTTTTTCCAATTTAATGTAAAATAATATAGAATAACATAAAACAAAATATGTTGTGCATCTGTCATTTCTTTATAAAACGAAAGAAACTTGGGACAACCTAATAGGAATTTACTTTTATTATCCATTATAAAAATGGATTGTTAATCCTCTAGGAGATACGAACAATATAATTGCAATTAATAAGGAATAAGCTAGCATAACTTAAACCAGCTTTTGCAGAAAGCTATTAGCTAAAGATGTTTATTAAACAATGACAACATGAATTTTCTTAAGTACCCCATTTGGTACTTAATCTACTTCGTAAGTACTGTGTGTCCTAGCCTTCAAAGGATGCAATTTTAACCAGAATGTTTCACATTACTTACCCGTATTATTTCCTTGTAATATAATTTATATTTACATTATCTACGTTACGTTACATTCTACGCGTTAATGTAATGTGATTTTTATTTCTAATCGAAGTTATTCAAACTTTGTAGTATCTCAATAAAAAATTAACAGCCTGCAAAAACTTCACAGAAGCATTAGTTTCTTCGAAACTATTGAATTCAAATGGCTAATATTCCTTAACAATATGCACTCGACGACGTTTATCGAGAGAAGTATGTGGCGTAATAGTTAAACTTTCAATTCATATACATATATCGTTTATGAAAAAGTAGTCATTCTGCTTTTGTGATCTGTGACACACTATAAATTCTCATAAGCTAACCAACGCGTAATCTTCTGTAACGTATTAATATAATATGGGTATGTATATCTCGACTTTGAGCAACCAATTGGTGCTCAATAAGCTTTAGTACATACTTCTTACACGTAACAAAAGACCAGTTAACATCTCTGCTCTTAAAAGAAAAACGAAAGAAGCTCTGAAAAGCTGCAGAGTTCAGGTCGAATAACACCAGCTCAGATAAATAACCCTCTAACTTACCTTTGTCCTCATCGACGTCAGTGATTTTAAAGCTAGTTATAAAGTGCACTTCTCAGCCAGCGTCCACGGCAGTCAATATTATTTAACGGGTCTTAACGCGATGTAAAAAGGGAAAAAGGAGGAAAGAAGGAACAGGGAAGCAAAGAGAAGAGACGAATTTTTCATTTTCTCGAAACTGGATCAAGTTTCAGGCTGCTCGCCAAAGAGTCTGTAGCTAACGAGACAAGATTAGACAAACCACGCTTTAAAATTGCCACAGAACTATAATAAGCCTCGAAATCAATACGATTCGTCGATCCATCGCCTGATTAAAAAATGAGATAGGATGAAGCTCACTAGTCGGCCTTTGAACTTTCAATAGCGCTTACGGCTCGTATACTCTAGTTTGAATGCTACAATGTAAGCCAAGTCAGCTGTAACTAGCGTTCGCGTGATTGTCGCTATATATTATTCACGCGTTACACGTTCACCAGACAAACGCGTCTACCGGTTGACATTGTTTTCTGTCCTGAGTTTCAAAGCAATTATGTTGCTTCGTGTAATCAAATCTCGCCAAACTAACGATAAGTTCTTGTTTGACCTTACACAGTTATTAAAACTATACAAGTTAAACCAATCTAGCCTAAACAAGCAATGTCGTTATATATTCTTTTTTAAATCTATATATTGTTTAATAAATCGTGGTTAGGATATAGTAGCTGACAAAAATATTCGGATAAATATATTTGTAGAAACATTTTAGGAGTGTATTATGCATAGTGGCACTATTTAATACTGTACTGTGACTATCATGGTCGTGTTGGTATTATTCGAAACTAATCTGAAAATCTGTATGGAATTTGTAAGATATTTAGTACGAGTACTGTGCATTACTGATATGTACACAACCGAGACGAGATAACGAAGGTACTGCTCTTTCGTTCATCGCTACGCGTTGCTAATAGCAACGTATAATGCATATATATCTCGCAAAGACCATAAAAGTACCCAATGGAACCACGTTTAATATTTGATAATAATGTCCCATTACAGTTTCGTCATTTTCAATTAATTAAACACGACCCTCTCTTTAAAAATTAGAAGATAAAATACGTAATACAAATCTACTCGAAATCTTTTAAACCTTACGGACCTTACTTATGGTCTTTAAAAGCAGCAGGGATTAGCAGAATATTAACTGCGGATTTTTCTTGGACCGCAGCATGCAATATGAAATATGATTATTAAAATGTACACTGAAAATTTCATATCCATAAGATACTCGTGCTTGTAGAACCTTGAAAATGAATTCTTAACCCAAATAGTCGACCGCGATACTCGAGAAATTTTGTGAAGCTGACGTCAATACCAATATGTACCGTCGTTGTGCTATTATTTCGTAATAAACCGTATTGATTGCACTTCCATTTCACGGAATTAATTTTTCCACACAAAAAGTGATAACGATAATCGAAAAAAGAAAAATATACTACCACATTTCGTATCAGCATACACAAGCGCACTCGATTTTACACGAGTATACAATTTGCAAATTCGACGGAACGATCGGATTTAATTATTTTTTCGATATTTCAGGCATCAAGTTCTATTTACACATCGAACGTTGAAATACGGCGAAATACAAAATGTACAAACCACTCTGGACATTAATTAACTTTAAACGTTATTGATTAATTAAAGAAACCAACCATTGTGTTGATTTTTACATTTTGAAAAATTGTTATCCACTTTTGCTTTGTTTAAAAATTGAAAAAAAATACTTTTATTGTAAGTCACGAGTATCTCTTTTATTTATTTAAACTTTAGATCAAATATTACAATTTATAAATATATCATTTATTTAGATATACTTGTAATATCTGTTTTATAAGTTTGTACAACCATTTATCTATTTATCTATTTTATTTGCACATAATCTTTATAGACTGATTTTGTAAGGAATAAAAAATTGTGATTCTATTTAAAAACGATCGTGTCAGACTCAAGTGATAAGCGATATATATTTCAGCGATATATATATTCAGATTTCACCATCACATAAACGGTGCTATTGGAAACGTTTCACAATGGACGTCTTACAAGCGCCTGCGATGTCCGTCATATGTAAAGCTATACCACTGAATCACGGCCGCCATTTAGTGATTAAGGTCGATCACTTAGAGTTGTTAATCCGACATAATGGCGAGCAATACATCGAAAACATTATTGGAAACACAGTTACAGTTTAATTTCATTGAGCTTATTTGCAAATAAATGTGTACAATATATTTTAGAGGTTTTAAATATTATTGCTGACTAAACTTCGCGTCTGCGCATCATCTTTCTTTAACTTTTTTTGCATTTTCTTATCGACGCATGAAGACGAAATGCGTAAATTTTATTATTTATTTAAACATTACTATATTGTGCTCAAAGTAGCGGAATATCGTTCTATTATCAATATATGAAGAACTAAAAGAATTAAGAAAGAATTAAAAAAATATGTAGTTCAATCAATACTTCGTGTATTTTTCTATCTCCACAAGACAATATCCGGACCAGTTACGCTTACAGTATCAACAAAGATTTGTCCAGCCATACGGAATAAGTCGTACTCAGTAGTTTAAAAGTATTAACCGCACGAACTCCAGAAACACTTTTGAAGTAACTTTCGAACCAATAAATCCCCAAACTAAGAACTGTCATATTTCGTCTCTATTTATCGAATATTGTGAGAAAATGCAAAAAAAAGAAGTTAAATAGAAAAAGTACTTGGAAACTTAAAAGAAAAAATCTCGAAAAATCTCTTAATACTTTTTACTGTCGTCTTGAGACGCACCATGTGTTAAGCTTCTTCGTAGTTACAACTTTTACCGCAGATGTAACGAACTGACAAATGCTTCGAATGGCGCGCGCGCGTCAACGCCTACACTTAAATTTTAAATAAATGTTTTTAAATAAATGTTTAAAATAATACATTAAATGTATTAACTTTCTTGCGCAATTTCATTTAATTTCTTACGATATGGAGGGTTTAATTACGTTTAAGATATCTATTTGAATCTTTTAAATTCGAAGTTTTTTAAAAAATTACCTTAAACTTTATAAAATTAAATCGTTTTTCCACTTTGTTGTATCATAAAATAGTTATTTAAATTCAAAACTTACCGTCGTCTTGAAATATTCTATATTTTCCTCGTCTTAAAAAATCTCCCTACAGAAAGAATAAAGAAGAATAAAATCCCATACGTTAAATTTCACGTGATTGATGGAATACATAACGATAACGAGAACTAACTAGCGACAACAAGCAACCATTAGCAAGGACAACTGGCGACTATAACTGTCGTCTCTATGATGTATGGCGACTAAGGAGAACAGCCAGCAACTACGGATGACATGTAACAACCAACTGCCCCACTTCTAAAAGGCAACTAACTTGCAAACCCTTTGATGGTTTCTGTAGCGTGATATACCCCTTGAACGTGGTTAAAGAATGTGGTCGCCGCTGGACGGCGGTTTGACAGCAGAGCGATCTCGCCAATTCAAAGCTTGACATTACAAACTACCGAGAATCATTAGGCTCGTTATCGAGCATCTAGCTTTCAGAAGGTGCTTTATCATATGATATGACTTCACGATATTTTTATAGCAAGAAGAATGGCCAACCTCTAACAAAACAAATTTTTACTAAGTGCTGCATGTGAGCTGCAGGCCGGCCTACTAGGGAAATTTGACGAATGAATAAACTAAAATATATACGAATATATTCGTTATATCATAAAATGCCCGCATTATGTTCTCTAACACCATAGAGGAAACTAAATTTATATATTAAAAAATTGGAATGGAAAATTGGAATTATATATTAAATAATTGGAGTTAATTAAATTCTAACTTATCGATGACTCCATAAAAACCTTTATTTCCTAAAAATGTATATCTTCCAAATTCTCCTTAGAAAGTATCATAGAGAAAATATGAAACCTGAAAAACACATCACGCTGATGCCTCGATCAACCCTCGTGCTTCGCAGTCCATGTGTCCGAGCGATGAATTCCCCCCAAACAAGGAAAAATCAAAGGGAGGTCTCCTTCGAAGGACGTGAGAGGGTAAGGGAAGCAACGGGAACGATGATCACGCGATATACTGGCGGCGTACGTATAGAACGGCTGTTGCGAGAGAGTTCGCAAGAAACAAGAAGAAAAAAGGAATCGTAGGCCGACGCGACTATACGCTGTCGACGGACAAACAGCGACTGAGCCCAACTGAAACGAACTCTGTCGCAGTATGAGCACAGGCTACGTTCGCGGGAAAAAGTGGTGGGGATACATGGGAGGCAGACGTAGAGAGGACGGAGCTGCGAGCGTAATCGAAATCTCCGGAAAACTGGAGAGCCTGGGCAAGGGAGGCAACCAAAGTGGAGGACTAGTGCCTGTGAGCGCAAAACGGGTGTGGATACGGGAAGTCCTGCCTGGACAAGGAGGAGTTAAACCAAACCAACAAGTGTGAGGTTAGGACGGTGGAGCAGCCATATTAGGACGCGTGACAACAGCGCCGCTACACGGGCTACTCGAGGAACTACCCAGACGCAGCCATATTGGCGCGTGCGTCGAAGCGCGTTGCGCGGGCCACTTGAAAGTGACAGCGACTGGCAGAGTGGCAAGTGCTGACCGAGCGACATTTCCCGCCCAACGGGGAAACGGACGCATCCATGGCGAAAGAGAAGGAGGTAGAGGAAAACGCCAGGGGACGGAGGGAAACGGAACTGGCTGCGGAGCCGCCGCACGTTAGCACCAGGAGCATGACGAAGGCGATGCCGCCAAAGGAGGGACCCTCCCGCTTCACGCTGGACAAGGAGGGAATATGGACTGAGGAAGCAACAGAGGAGGAGGAAACCCCCGCCAGAGAAGCACCCCGAGCGAAGAGGAGGAAGGCCAACGAATCCCCCGAACTCCCCGCGGACCCGGCTGAAGAAATGAGATCAGCCACAACGGCGGACATAGGAGCCGAACTGATTCGCCGGGCCGCCGAGGTGGCCAGGGCTGCCGAGGCGCCCCGCGGCCACAAGGTCACGCAGGGGAAAACCCTGAAGGAGGCGGCGAGAACGATCACCGCGGGCGTGACAGAGTTAGTGAGGAGAACGGACCCTGTCACCGACGCACTCGCTATAACGCAAGGACGCATAGCAACACTGGAGGCGGAGGTAGAGGCACTCCGAAAAGAGCCGGCCTCGCGCCCCACCGCGGATGAGAACAGCTACAGGGCGCGTCTCGCTGCAGTCGAGCAGCAAGTAGAGGAGATGAGATCCTTGCTGCACCGACTGGAGGAACAACTGCAGGGAACAGAAAAAGGAGAAGGAAAGGAGGTCGCCCCTGTCGCGAACACGAGAGGGATGGAGCCTGGAGCCCCAAGCGCTCCAGCGCCCAAGGGAGGCCGAATGGCGGACACCGAATGGCAGACCGTCGGAAGGAAAAGAAGAGGAAAGAAGAAGGAGGCAGGGAGGAAGCAGCCGGCGAAGCTGATCCCCGAGACAGGGGCGGAGAGCCAGAGGAAAACTCCGGAGAGTGGATCGGCGAACACACGAAGAGGGGGAGGCAGGGGGCCCCTCCCGCGCGCACCGCGGACGTCAGCGGTAACAATCACCCTGACGGACAAATCGAGCCAATCCTACGCGGAGGTGCTGGCTGCGGCCAAGGACAGTGTCTCCCTGGCCGAGCTCGGCATCAACACGATGAGGATGCGGAAGACCATCACCGGAGGTGTCATCTTAGAGGTCCCTGAGGACCAGGGAAGGGAGAAGGCCGCAGCGCTCGCAGCACAGCTGACGCGGGCTCTGGACCCGAACGAGGTCCGCGTGGCGACCCCCTTCCGAGCCGCGGAGGCAAGGGTGTCCCTGATAGACATAGCGGCCACCAAGGCGGAAATCCAGAACACCCTGGCAAGGGAGAGCGGCTGCAAGCCGGAGGACATCCGGCTGGGAGAAATCCGCCCCGCCCGGAACGGACTTGGCGCCGTATGGATACGAGGCCCTGCCAGTGCAGTGAGGAAACTGGCCCAGGCTGGAAAGGTCGCCATAGGCTGGTCGATGGCGAAGGTCGAAGCCATCGAACGGAGACCGTTACAGTGCTACAGGTGCCTTGGGATAGGACACACGGGGAAGACCTGCACCGCCAAGGAGGACAAGGGGCACCTGTGCTTCAGATGCGGCGAACCAGGGCACCAGGCGAGAGCATGCACTACTGCGAGCCCGAAATGCCTGCTCTGCGAGGCGCTTGGAACACCGTCGGTGCACAGGATGGGGGGACCGGCCTGCGCCCCCTCGAAGAAGGGAACGAAAGGAGCCGCCCGCGGATCCACGGCTGCAAGAGGCAGCGAGAAAGGCTCCCCGCCGCAAAGCGACCCTAAGCCCGCGAACAAGGAGGTAGGCACGGAGGAAGCCACGAACAAGGAAAGGCCACCAAGGAACTGAGAATGCGCATCCTCCAGACTAACCTGGGAAGGTCAAGGCGAGCACAAGACCTGCTCCACCAAACCATCCGGGAGAGCACGGTCGCCCTGGCGGTGGTGGCGGAACCATACAGAGTTCTGGATGGCCCGGAGTGGGTCGGAGACACGGACGGAATGGTTGCCGTCACCTGGACATCAACGCCCGGGGCGTTTGCCCACGGAGCCCTGCTGGAACGGGGCAACGGGTACGCCGCGGTCGAGTGGGCAGGGATGATGGTGGTGGGGGTGTACGTGTCACCCAACAGCGGACGGGCAGCGTTCGAAGAATTCCTGGACGGAGTTGGCGACTGCGTCAGGCGACGACTCCCCCGACAAGTGCTCGTCCTGGGAGACTTTAACGCGCACTCCACGGAATGGGGGAACGCCAGGACCAACGCGCGCGGCCGCACGCTATCAAACTGGGCCGCGGGACTTGGTCTTCTGCTAGTGAACAGGGGCTCGACCAGTACCTGCGTGACGTGCAGAGTGAGCTCCATTGTTGACATAACATGGGCCTCCCCCGAGGCATTCAGGCGGATCTCAGGCTGGAGAGTGGCCGAAGGGGTCGAGACGCTGTCGGACCACCTCTACATATTCATGGAGGTGGACGCACCTGGACCTGGAATGCCGACGACAAACGACGGGCGCGGCCCGCCGAGGGGGAGGCACGCGCGCCCACCACCCAGATGGAAAATAAAGGAGAGGAACGAAGACCTACTCCGGGCGGCTGCTATAGCAACAGCTTGGAACTGGGAGGCCTCGACAACGACGACCGAAGCAGACGTGGAAGAGGAGGCCGAGAACCTCCGCCAAGCCATGACAGCAATCTGCGACGCATCCATGCCACGAGCCACACCAGGCACGGTGCAAAGCAGAGCAGTTTACTGGTGGAACCCCGGCATCGCGGAACTGAGGACGAGATGTGGCCGGGCCCGAAGACAGTACCTAAGGGCCCGCCGCTGGCGACGACGCGACGAAGAAGAAGTCTCCTTGCGCTTGTCGTGTAAAATTAAGGTAAAAATAAGGAACTTGTTAATTTCCGAAAAGGAGATTAAGTTCTTTTTATTTTTTTTACTCAATTTATACAATTTTTTCGGTTCGCGATGATACACTTTCGATGCTTGGATTAGTTAAGAATTTCTTTATTAGACTGACTGGATGATTTTGAAGGGAGCATTTATATTCTTCCATTCGTTGGAGTGGGAGAAGGTTTTGTTTATACTTAGTGTAAAATTCGGAGAACGGCTGGAGTGATCGAATGCCACTCAGGCGGCTGAGAACGGGTGCTGACCGGACGGTCACACGCGATAAGGCGTTCGGAATTTCGGTTTGTTATATACAATTGCTCGAATTTCGTCTGTGACACGCTACCGGACGTGCCGCGCGCTACGGCGCTCGCTACAGAGGGAAATTAAAAAAGCGAAGGACCGTGCCTGGTCCGAACTGGTTGAGACAGTCGAGTCGGACTCATGGGGGAGGCCATACAGGACGGTGACACGGAAACTGCGCGCGAAGGGCCCCCTGATAACGGCGGAAATAGAACCTGCACTGCTGACGCGGATCACCGGAACGCTCTTTCCCCCACAAGAAAACAGAGCGGCGGAACGGCCACGGGAAACGACACGACCGCTGGAATGGAGGGACGACTGGGAAGTCACAGAGGAGGAGATATGGGAGGCAACCAGAAGAATGACCGCCCGCAACGTGGCACCGGGCCCGGACGGAATCCCTGGCCGGATCTGGGGGGAAGTGATGGGGGTCATGGCCCCCAGACTCCGGCACCTCTTCACAAGATGCCTGAGGGAGGGAGTCTACCCCCGGGCGTGGCGGACAGCGAGGCTGGTCCTGCTCCATAAGGAGGGCCGACCGACGACCTCGCCGTCAGCGTACCGGCCGATATGCCTACTGGACGAGGTCGGCAAACTACTCGAGAGGGTAGTCGCCGCCCGCTTGGAACGACACATAGCGGGCCAAGTGCCAGGTTTGCACGAAAGCCAGTACGGCTTCCGGAAGGGGCGCTCGACGATTGACGCGGTCAGACGCGTACGAGCGATTGCGGAGGACATGGTCTCCCGGAAAGGCGTGGCGCTGGTGATTTCCCTGGACATCGTCAACGCGTTCAACACCATGCCATGGGACAGGATAGTGACGGCCCTGGAGCACTTCGAGGTTCCCAACTACCTCGTCCGATTGATCCGGGCCTACCTCGACGACAGGTGGGTGTGTTACGCCAGTAAGGAAGGAGAGGAAAAGCGATCCGTCGAGCGTGGCGTCCCGCAGGGCTCGGTGCTGGGCCCCATGCTATGGAACGTTGCGTACGACGAGGTACTACGATGCCCACTACCCCCAGGCGCGGCCATAGTATGCTATGCGGACGACACCCTAATCCTGGTCGAGGGTCGTGGCTGGCACGAGACGCTGCGCATTGGCGGAATCGCAACGGCCTGTGCGATCCATGCCGTGAACGAACTGGGCCTGAGAGTCTCCCCTGCGAAGTCGGAGGCCACCTGGTTCTTTGACAGGAAGAGGCGAGGGACACCACCGCCCGGCCTATGCATAAACATGGCAGGTAAAACCGTCCGGGTGGGGTCACAGATGAAGTATCTGGGACTCACCATCGACAGCCAGTGGACGTTCGAGCCGCACTTCGACTCACTGATCCCGAAGGTGTCAGCGGCTGCCAATGCCCTGTGCGGCCTACTACCGAACATCGGCGGGGCCGGAGACGCGGTGCGCCGACTCTACGAGGGCGTCGTTCGGTCACGAGTGATGTACGGGGCCCCAGTATGGGCGGACGACCTGATGGCAAGCCGTCGCAGCATCCTGCTCCTGAGAAGGCTGCACAGAGTGACCGCCATCAGAATCATTAGGGGATACTGGACGGTGTCTCACGCGTCGGCGTCCACCCTAGCCGCGTCCCCCCCCCCGTGGGAGCTGCGGTCGCTGGCGCTCAAAAAGAGATACACCCGCCGGAGAGAATGGCACCCGGGAGAAGACCCCATCGAGCAAGCGGCTCCAAACGACACAGGAACCGCCGAGGAGGACACATGGAACCTGTGGCGATCCCAACTGATCAACGGGAGAAGCGAACACCGGGCGCGGATGCGGTCCTACCAAACTGGGAGGCATGGAGGAGCCGCCACGGCCTCCCACTCACATTCAGGATGACACAAGTACTCCCCGGACACGGCGTGTTCGGCGAGTTCCTGAAGAGAATAAGGCGAGAGACGACAGACATCTGCCACCACTGCGGAGAGGGCAGGGACACAGCGCAGCACACCCTGGAGCTCTGTCCGGCGTGGGAGCTGCCCCGCTACACCCTGCGGCACGCCATAGGAGAAACGTGGACCCCCTCAGCGATTGTGGAAGCGATGTTGAGAGGGTCACAGGAATACGAGGCCGTCCGCCTCTTCTGCGAGCGAGTTATGCTCGCGAAGGAGCGAGCGGAAAGGGAGAGAAAGAAAAACTCTCACCCCTGCAGGATAAGACGATGGAGAAGGATGGCAGTCAGACGACCCAGAGCCGCCCCGCCACCACCCCAACGGACTACGACCAGAAGAAGTGACAGCACTAGGGGCAACGACCTCCCCCTAACGCCCACTCAATAGCCGGCTCGAACAAGAGAACGCGAGAAGGGGATGCAACTGAAGTTAATTCATAAGAGGTTCCTGGAGCACCCCTGTCACGCGCATAAGATGGTCATCGTGGAGTTTTAGTCGGTAGGAGTCCGACACTACTCTGCTGTTACGCGATTATTGCAGCAGCGGAGTGTCCATGAGGATTTCTCCACGTACAAAAAAAAAAAAGAAGGCTACGTTCGCGGGTCGATCGAACACGTTCTGCGTCCTTTCCTCGGCACCAGCGTCAAAACCACCCTCGACGAGCGCAACGCACTGGTGCACCTGCAATATTAACCACTGGTCTTTCCTTTTTCGCGCGATATTATATCAGCACCTATGATACCATTTCAAAGACCGCAATCAAAACATTAAATACCGCATTAAAGCCATACAATAATTCGCAATATTCATTCGTAAACGTTATTGTATATGTGCTTAATTAATCGTTATTATGTTTCGAATGATTTACTACCTCATATTCCATAAGCAGATATATGGTTCATTTTCATCTCAAGTACGATATAATTTGTAACAAATATTTATAATTCACAATGTAAAATATTTATAATTCATTGGAAATATTATTCTATCACGGTATAGTGGTCAAATTTCACATAAATCACAAACATATGGTAGTCAGAAGCTATACTCACGACATGACAAATCATGATGATGTCATGAAAAATGGCGTCCGTCCATATATATTCAAACGCAACGAACAAGTTCGAACTTTTCGAGAATAAACGATTTGTTCGATAACATCTGTCGCGAGCTTCTCTTCCTTTAACGATAACAATTGACAACTAAAGCTCGAGAGGCTCGTAAGGATGAACAGCGACGAGTATCTAGAAGCTATGTACTCACCTGGGCAAGGAGACTCCAACACCAAGGACGTTGGAAGTTTCGAGAAGCGAAGATGGAAACTGAAGTAGCACGTCAGGTCAACTCTGGCAAAAACTGCTAAAGAAAGAAAAGTCCAACTAATTTGTTTCCAACAATAAAATGAAATTAATTTGTTTCACAAATTATTAACTGGATATTATTCAAAAATTATTCAAAATTCGCTTGATTGATTCACGGCCCGGGACACTTGGGTCATACCATTTTGGTAATGGACGAAAATGGCAGACGGAAGAACGACCGTTTTTTTTTCATATTTCTCTTTCCCCGGGAAACGAAAGAATGCCCGAGCACCTTGTTTCATTTCTTCTGACATCAATTTCAATCTTTTTAAACGAAATATAATCTGAACGATGAAAAGTTCATTCAAATAATGCTCCGCGCCAGACACTCACGAAAATTAAGAAGAAACACGGAAAATTCGCGAATAAAACGGATTTCTTTGTCCCAGTGAGATAATAAATCTCGTACACGTATTGGTTTTTAAAATCAATATATCCACCAATGTGCACTCGTTTAACAAGGGTGATGGAACGTGCCAAAAATCTCTCAAGAGGGTCTTGGCAACGGAAGAGTCGAAAATGTCACAATTATGAATGAAAAATTCGAATAGTTGCTGATTTTACAGTCGAAACCGATAAAGAACTCCAGATATTCCCCCAATTAATTTACAATAAATTTATTAATTTACAATAAATTCGCGAAAATGATCGATTGCTGACGTCATTGTATTCTAGAAAGATTGTAAAACGATAAGAATTTATTGAAAAAACTTATATTCGATGATAACACTTCTAATAAGAGTACTAAGAGGAGCGATTCTGTACTCACCTTCCTGCCTCGAAGTACCGAACGCAATTAACCGTCCGTCCAGGATGGAACCGTTCGGAACTTTTGTAAGTCACTGCACGGCCGCTGCTTATGGTGGAAATGTAATAGATATAAGTACAGAGCGCGTGAGCGAACTAAAAGCGCGATAGAGAAGTAGAGAGAGGATGTTCCGTCCTTGTCTAATGACGCGCACTTGTACAGGAAATATGTAACAGCGGTATACGAGCAGCGTCAGTGTCCACTAGTGTGCATGCCTGATTAAACAAGGACAGGAAGTATCTATACATGGTGTTCTCTTTCTATTTCCATGTTGCATCCATCTTACTATACAGTACACACACTCAGCTATTCTATCATTATATTTGTGCGTTGCTTATGTGTGAACCAAACATTTCCATGACAACAAATCGTTTGTCTCTTGTTTGATGCTCGGTTTTCAACGGAGTTGAAAGAATTTTTTAAGAGAAACGTAATGGACGGGTTGTTTTTAAAGTAATAAACGGAAATTCTCGTATCCATTGAGAAACGATAGGCGATTTGAAAGTGTCACTATGAACGGTGATTTATCGATGCAAGGTAGTATGAATAAGATATTTTATAATCTGCGAAAAAAGGTAAGGAATATTCTAGATTTTAGATTTTAGAATTTCACGTCACAGACGAGTATGTTTTGTTATTTCATTTGTAATATTGCTGCAGTTCTCTTAATAGCTGTTCGTTTCATGCGATACTCGCACATAGTATCTATGACTTTTGCTTCTAACAATTTTTATAATTAGGCTGTATCAAATATTTTTAACGTTCGTGTTTCATGAAAAATCATGTGTAACTCGTTGAATTCGCAAATGTAACAAAAAATTACACGAAAAACCTTATATTATTGTAATGAAAAAATAATTATATTAGGAGGAGAGTCGTATTTCGGAACGTCATCGGAACATATTATACCTTGTATGTGATTATTTGGAACACAATGGGTGAGTATATTATAATTAAAATATATTCCTAGTTCCAATTCTTTTGAATAGTGTCAGTGACCAATCGAAATAGAAATCAGTGGACATCATGGAAAGAGAAGGCGAAACCAAATTTGAAAATTCGACATCGGTAATTCAGTAGTTAAGAATAACTCAATCGATAATGTAGATTAACTAGTTATAAACAAATATATGAAGTATAAATTCAAATTATTCTTATCCATCTAAAAATTGGAAATTAAAAAGCAGAAGACAAGAAATTATCTTCGAGGATCTATATAGTAAATACATTCTTTTGCCTGTCTTACCTAGAGATAAAACAGTTGTTTGATGGTTATCTTATAGTGTTCAGTCATTGCGAAAAATATTTTTAATCAGTTAAAAACTATAATTAATTAAAAACTACATGTTTTTAGGTATATAGACGTTAGCGATGTATTATTCCGGGAAGCTCGTCTATCTCTCGAACATCGGGTTTGCGACAACATCGATTTGGAAATTATCGTTGCAGAGTATGAAAATTATTACAAGATGAAATTTCAAAAATATCCCATATTGTGTAAGAAAATAACTGGAAGGGAAATGACGAGGGAAGTGACAAATGCAAGCAAAACGTAAGAATTTATATTATTTAACGATATTAAATGGTATTCAACGTATTCAACGTATCGTATTCAACGTATCGTATTACAATATGATGCAGTGTTTGTAGAAGTATTGAGACAAAAGCCAAATCTGTTAGTAAACAAGCGAGAAGTGAGCCTGTGAAAGAGACGAATCTACAGCAGAAGATAACTGATGACAATACGAATCATATTAATCTCGCAATGACAGTGACGTCAATATTCCCCAATGAGAGTGATGGACGTTCATCAGAAGAGCTATTTAACGTCCCAATGGAACAATCCATGCAATCGAAGATATTGAAATGCATTGAAAAGCTTTATTCAGATAATTCGGAATTACGAGGCTGAGGACATCTCATGCGTAAGTTATTTTCGATTAATATACATATCGTAAAGCTTTTAAACGATAAAATTCCCGTCGATAAACCGTCCAACGTATATCGACGATGACGTGATTTCAGTAACGCTTCAAATATCAAATTACGTAACACTTACTTAATATAGAGAAGACGCCATTTTATCTTTGTATCATCACAGGAGATCATAGTAAACAAATTAAATGTACATTGGGATGACGTTATAGGTCTAGAGGAATGTAAAACCGCTGTTAAGGAGGCCGTTGTGTATCCCCTTAAGTATCCTATCTTTTTTGATGGCCCGTTTTCCCCCTGGAAAGGTATTTTGCTGTACGGCCCACCTGGTACAGGTAAGATACTCGTATTCTTTTCATTTCTGTACGTGTTTACAAGAAATATACAAAACAGGGAAAACGAAGTTAGCGAAGGCAGTCGCGACAGAATGCCATTGCACCTTTTTTAACATAACTGCCAGCTCATTGGGCAGCAAATGGAGAGGCGATTCCGAGAAGTATATACGTGTAAGTTGCTTTGTCTATGTAAGTCTCTTTGTTCCTTTGTCTATGAAGGAGAGATTCTAGGTATAAAAAGATTTGATTTTATTTTTCGTCATTTATATATAAATAGAATAGTTGTTTGGAAAACGAAATGATATCATATTCGTGATGAGGCAATGAATTTAAGGAATTTCGAATATAATATTTAATGAATAATACATTTGTTAAACTGAACAGGTTTTATTTGAACTTGCCTATAGTCATTCGCCTACAATTATTTTTATCGACGAGATTGACTGGATCGCCACAAATAAAGGAGACTGTATATTGTCTGAACCTGCAAAGAGATTCAGATCAGAACTTCTTTCTAGATTGGATGGATTAGTGTCTAATGAGAATTCTAATGTAGTTCTTCTAGCTACAACTAATTCCCCTTGGTACGTATATCACGTTATTTCAATGTTTTCTAAGTAGAAAATATCGTAATATTTCTCCAAATTCCAAATATGTTATTGTGTTGTTTGAAGTATTCCTTCATTATTATTAGTATAATAGAACGATAATATTTATTGTAAATATGTTATTAGGGGCATTGATGCAGCTTTACTCAGGCGTCTCGAAAAGCAAATATACGTATCATTACCCAATGAAGTTGCTCGACTTGGTATATTCAAATTATACCTTAGCAACCACTTATTAGAAAATACAGATATTGTAAACCACATAGTAAAATGTACTGAAAGATATTCTTGTGCAGATATAAAATTGCTTTGTAAGCAAGCGTGGCTACTAGAAATAAGCCCGATATGGAGGAGACTTGAAAAGAAAGAAACACCTGTTACCACTTTGAAATATGAATTAAAAAGTTATGAAATATTAGCAAAATTGTTAAAAAAATGTCACCTACAGTTATGCAAATAGATAAATATGATACGTGGAACAAATAAATACGCAATCGTAAGGACAGATATTGAAAAATATAAATAAATGGATTATCGTTCGAGAAATCATTCGCATGTGTGTGCATGTGTGTATGCGCGCATGTGTGTGCGCGCATGTGTGCGCATGTGTGTCATGTGTGTCATGTGTGTCATGTGTGTGCGTGTGTGTGCGCGCACGCGCTATAGGCTAAGTTTAAAATGTTCGGTTGTATTATATCCTTGTATTATATATGTCGGAGATGAAAGGAAAACCGGAGCCTTCCCTTTGCAATTTTGAGGAAGCCTTCTAATGCTTTAGCCTAGATTTTATCATAATTGTAATTAAGCAATTGTCATTTGTAATTGTTTGATATTTGTGAAAGCGAAAGTGGGTTCGAGGTGACAACTGGTCGCCGAACGTAGCCACGGTCACGGGATAAACGTTTTGCCTGACGAAGGTGTGGATCGGTTGTATTGTTCTCCCTAGAAATCACATAGAATTGTACTTTAGAGATGTCGATATAATGGGACACACGTTGTATTAGGAATCAATCTCCAGACAGAAACTGCCTAGCAACGACGTTTGAATCTTTCTCGATATTTCCAAAGAGTATACAACAAACTTTTGACAGAAATTGCCTAGCAACAACGATTGGAACCTTCTCGATGTTTCCAGCGAGCATATAACAAACAAATGCAGTCGTATAGCGAAAAAGATTTTCATCAGATATTCATTCGTGTGATCGCCAATTTACCGAGTGTCTCAGCAATTGTAGTTTGTGTTTAAAATTATTCTACACATAGTAAAGAGTTATCCCGTTGACCGTGGATTCGTTTGACCCCGGAACATTGTTAATAGCGTTAATTAAATTCATTATTCGTGAAACCTATCAATCGTTAATCTCATTATACGTTAAATTCATTATTCGTAAGACATATTATTCGTTCCTCTTATTGTTCGTTAAACTTATTAATCTTTAATCTAATTATTAGTTAAACTTATCATTTGTTAATCTTATTATTTATTAAACTCATTATTCATAATATTTCGTAAAATCTTTTTTATTCGCGTAAACATATTCTGTTTCGTAAAACAATGGCTAATTATTCGTTCCTCTTATTGTTCGTTAAACTTATTAATCTTTAATCTAATTATTAGTTAAACTTATCGTTTGTTAATCTTATTATTTATTAAACTCATTATTCATAATATTTTGTAAAATCTTGTTTATTCGCGTAAATATATTCTCTGTTTCGTAAAACAATGGCTAATTCAAACGAAGGATCATTACGCGCCTTAAATCCTAATGATAACCCGACATATATATGTGAGTGTATTTTATCAAAAATATGTGTTTTATGTTTTCTTATCTTAGTAATTATTTTTAAAAAAGTCTTAAAGTCTTATATGAAAATAAAGCTGTTCTTTATTTCAAATAATTGAAGTAAATAAATACAATGAGTTTTATATTTTATTATATCTTATATTATTGTTATATTGTTATTGAAAAAATTGATATAATCAACAGTTCTTCCTGTTCTCTTGATTGTTTCTTGCTTGTTTCAAACCATGATAATAACCTACAAAAGAAATAACATAGTCCATTGAAAATTTAATATACAATAAAATACTTATATGAAATAATTACCTGTGTAATATACCATGTAACCACTAATATACCATGACATCAACATACTTGAAAGTGCGTCTGTATCATTATCTGGTAATCTAGTACATTTTATTAAAATTTCGTATTTTTTTTCCAAATAAAATGTTAAACTTATTCCAAATTACTTATTAATATTAGAAGTATTCAGCATTCCATTAGAATTTTTAAATTGTACTTACTTGGCCATTAATTGTGGTGGTAAAGGAGGTGCAGGTGGCATTATATCAGTCATCGAATTGAAAGATGGTCCCGGTATGAAGTGATGTTTATACGCATTTGCTTCTTCAGAGTCACAATCCATTTTTTCTACATTATATTTTTTCGAATTTACATTTGTAGAAAAATTAGTCTCACAAGTCTCATCGTTCTCTTCATTGAATTTCTCTTCCAAAGCTTTCTTTTGTTGTGCTATTTGACTTTGCAAACCTTCTGATTCTAAAAGAGAACTCAACTCGACTTTCTGTGTATTACCATAGCCTAAACACAGAGTAAAAGAAATTTTTGTCATTTAATAGAATGACTGAGTGCCATTCGGTTACTGTCCTTACAGGCAATGTATTAGAATTTCCCGTGCATAAATGTATATGTATAAATGTTTGCCTTGATATATGTAGTAATAATCACTCGTCTAATGAGGAGAATTATATTCCAAGCAGCTAATAATGAACAATAAGTAACATGCATGTTTATGGTTCATGACCCTATATCCCACGGGTCTCCCCATAGACATTGACAGGTACTCCTGCCCAGTTAAGGACCTGCTGAATGACACTGTGATAGACTATGCGAAAGCCTTTACTTCATATATATATATATATATATGTATTTTTAGTACATTTCTTAATTGACATAACCATCATGCTAAAGGTATTACCTACAAATTTTACAACACACGTGCTGTTGAGGTTATTCGGTGTGTAAACAGAGAAAACACGTGGATAAATTGTAAGGTAGAAAATATATTTAAATAGAAGTGTAATAAGTAAAAATACAATTTGAGCTGGTCCAGATCCGCACGCTAGCTGTGTTACCTAATAACTGAAAAACCCCGAAGCCAACGTCGCCTGTCTACTGTTTATGGCCTGACTTCGTCGCAGTCTTTTGTCTACACGCTGTCGATGGCTTCAGTGCTTGAGAAAACTAAAAAAGACCAGATGTAGAGTTTTCTTAGATGTGGTAACCACTTCAACACGTGCCATTGTTTTCGTAAATTTTTGATATTATAGCTTCATAAATTTCTCCATCCTCTGAGTATATTGCACGATAAGGTGCTCCTATGATCCATAGGATGTATAGAGACCCCTTGAACGCTTCCTGGTCGTCGTCCCTGTCAAGGAATCACAAGGACCACGAGGTTAGCGCGAAAGAGACGTTGACCAGTTTGGGTTTATTGTGTCTAGTGTCGTTGTTACTGGCGCTACTCTCGTTGATCTTCTTGCTGAAGATCTCACCGTTAACGGTGACGCCGAGTAGCCTGATCAGCCCGGAAGAGTATACGATTGTCTACGAGGTGACGTTAGCGCTGTGCGCACTCGCCCTCTCCCTAAACCTCTGCTGTCTCCTCATGTGCGCTATACAGTTCCTCTTCACTGTGAAACTCGTCAAGACTTCGTATCAAGGACATTGGTGAGTAGAGTTTTCGTTTTATGCCACGCTGGGTAAATCTGTGATTTATAACGCTTTAAATACCTTTGTACATAATCCGTACTTTACTCAACCCGAAGGTCGAACAAGGTGTGAAAAATATATACGTTTAAAGTTTGTATCCTTAAGATACTGTTATCTTTGAAAATTCGGAAGTCAAACAAAATACACAAAGAGAAACTTCTAAAAGTGCAAATAAACGTTGAGATACAAATATCCTTTAATCCGAACTATACATATGATGGAAAGAGGACTCTCATAGTCATCGACATTTTCCCTCCTAAATGTCAACAGCATCCATATTTACATTGTTGCTGTTATACATGTAACTTTTCAAACTTACTTAGGTATTGATAAAGAAAAGAAAAATAAGCATTTTCCTGGTAGCTGGGAATTCGCGGGATTCGCGGTCGAACGATGATTACCATTAATTTCTATAATCTGGCGACGCTATCCTCAATCATTATCCTTGTGCCGGAATATAAGTTCTCATTCGTCCATGCGTGGCCTATCTGTGTGCGTCTGGAACAAACGCAGTGTCCCGTATCCCGTGCGATATATCAGAGGCCTGTCTAGTGTTTCTTCTCATGCGGCCTGGAGGACGAAACGCAAAAATTCACATCCTGTACTTGACGTGCAAGAGTTCACCGACCGCGTGTCCCGTTTTTACTGATCAAACACGTGTCTGCAATCACAATACGATACTGTGTGGTGAGATGTATCCGTAAATGCGTATGTTTCGTGACGCGAACCTTGAAAATGAAAATTACACTTTCGTTTATTCCTCGAGCGTCGTGCCCGCAGGAAATCGTATAATAATTTTATTAGTAAGATTTTTTTTTATATAGACTACGCTATATTAATTTGTGACCAAGCTGAAAGATCGTGACACGCCCTTTGTGTAGAAATTGCAATATTCTCCGTTTTACCTAATAATTCTCCCAGCAAATTCAGCACGCACGTTCGCGAAAAATATTATCGAATAGACACAGTGCAGTGCAGATCAAGTTACAAAGGGAATATAGATATGTTCGCCTCCCGTGACACGCAACTCGAAAGCGAAAATAAGGCTCGTTAAAGACGATACATACTCCTCGAGATGGGATCTGTGGTTTCTGCTCGGAAGTTCCCTTATCGTTGGTCAATCGGATTTCTTTTTTATCTTTTTCGTTGCCGACCGAGACAAAGTAAGCATCGCCGACTCTAATTACTAGCGAATGGAAACGCGCGTTAAGTTATGCAGATTGGCCGAAATCGTCGGCCAAATCACTGTGTGTTACGTCGCGTAACACTCTACCTAGCCGAGGCCACACACCGCGGGCAAGATGGCAACCAGATGTCTTCGGATACTCACTGCGTACCCTCAACAGTCTCAAGTACCTTCCATAAATCTCATAGATTTCCTAGTAAAGGTCCTTCAAACCAAACAAACGTCTGTTTCCGAAGAATTTCCAAAGACTATTGTCTACCACGGCGTGACAAGGGAAAGTTAGTTTTTCTCACGTACGCTGCAACTTTCCTCCCACTAACCACTTTCTCTCGAGGGCGGTTAAGACCCTTCGTGTGACCAATTAACAACGAAGCCTATTCCCTTACTCTCCTAACTAAAATCGTCACCAACAAATCCGATGGTCCGGTGCGCTAGACACACCCATCCTTAGCTTTCCTCCGAGACAGCATCGTCTCCCAAGACAGTACTGATTTTACATCCTTCGAACGGTCAACATCCTTCAACCGGGTATACACACCCGTAGATCAGTCACTCACTCATCTCGTACATACGCACCAGCGTAACTGTCTTCGTTATAAGTTGTTGGAATAAACGGTGAAATATAACTTACTCTGCTGTGTCATATTCATTTAACCACCTCTGTTATCTTAACCGAAACAGGGGAACGACTACTTCGCGGCGTCGATTCACCGAATCGTAGCGAGAATTTACGCCTCTCGCTGACGCGTTTTCCTCGCGACCGCGTCTCTCCGCGAACGGTCGTAACACTGTGATTACCCTCAACGGACACGCCGTTTTGAGTTTTCTCTTCGGTTCTTTAATTCCGTCCTTTTTCTTTCGCTCAGTTTTTTGGCCAGTGGCGGTCTTTTATCGCGTGGCGAGTTTGATTCGCGTGGGAAAATGTCGTGTGCTCTTCGGCAGATAGGAAGATCATTGTTTCTTAAAGCATCCAGACGTTGTGCGTGATTGGCATATTAAAGTTTCTTGCGAATGTTACCGTGTGACCATGTCTCCCTTGTGACCGTAATTGTGCGACGATGTTTTCCTGCAAATATTACCATCTAACAAGTTTTTCCAACGAATATTACTGTTCGATCAGGTTTTACTCGAATCTTGTTCTTCCCTTGATAGGGTCCTTTCCTTATATAGAGTGTCCCAGGATTTCGCAGTCAAATCTATGCCACTATATTCCTCTGACTATTTTAATGTACCAAACTACGAAGATGCGGCTGATATTGTGCGTGTTGCGTTATTCCACAACTAGGCTTGATTGGCAGGCCATTGGAACGAGATTTGTTCAAGCTGTTCGAAATGTTGGAGAACGAGCCGTTAACATTGTAATGTATGCACCTACAGAGACGTATCGTAACTTTTGTTTCGAGAACAAATAACAGAGAAGAAGAGAATAATGAAGATTGGACACGGACGAAATTCGATCTTGAAACTCGTGCACTGCGATTTCAGATAATCAAATTAGCATAGAATGAGATTTGGGAACGGGCAGAGTATATTCCGGAGTTTGGATATATATATATTTAGATTAAAGATTGGTTCTTTGCGAGAAACGTTTTTAAGCAACATATGAAATTCTTCGTCTATTTAT
>NW_022884233.1:0-25624 GCF_011952255.1 Bombus vosnesenskii | reverse complement strand
AATTTTGAACACTGCTTCTGCATTTTCGATTATGTGCTTTGATAAAGAGATTATCTGAGATTATTTCTTTCTTAGTAATATATTTAGAGTCAGTTATTCCATTTGATCGAGTCTCAGTCTTTTTCGCTACCTTCTCCGCAATATTAAAATTTTGTTCTGGTTTATTAAATTAATACAGTAGTGTTACTTAGTTACTATTAAATTAATAAAGTAGAGTTAATCAGAATCGAAGTAGTAAAATACAAAATGAAAGAGCGTTAGTCCGTTAAATAAGAATTACACAAACTAATCATCTTCTCAGATCAGGATTTTCAAGTTTAATCCGTGGAGGTGGACCTGTGGTCGGGTAGACGCGTTTTCGAGCGACCAATCTATTTCAGAGAATTTCATTCGAACAATCGTCGGTAGAACTGGCGCGAATGAAACATGTCATCGTCTCTGCCTTTGCCCGTCGATTTTTCGAATCTCGTGATCGTGATCGCGAGTGGTTTTCGAAACGAACGTTAATATTGCTCGAGCATGCACGTGCGAACAGACAGCGATCGCTATATGATCGTTGTTCATCCATGAGCACTTGGATCAGCTTCCGCGATTTATCTTTTTATTTCACCTTTGTACTTTATTTTTTGGTTTGCTATTTAGAAAGTCTCGAGCTTAGATGTAAGTTTCAGCGGGCATTGCGCCCGAAGGAAGAAGAGGCTATGAGCCGAAGAGACCCGGCAAACCGCCATAGAAGAGGACAACTATCAATGACTCCTCAACCTCTGGATCATCCAGGGCATGGGAAGTCATACTTGTTACTACTTTGTCACTATGCTCGCTTTTAGTATTTGTAGTAGTGGTAGTAGTAGTAGTAGTTCTTTTTTTGGCCGATGAAAGGGAAGGACGTAACGGGCTAGAACACAAACTAACCAGACGAGAATGGGTGGAGACAGCTCGGGGAAACGCCAGTTACTTGAGCGATCACCCCAGTTCAAGTACATAATAGTTATATCGACAGTGAAACTATGTCGTTACCGTAATTTTAAAAAAGTTATTCTGTTTTAAGGCGTGACGAAATATTAATTAGAGTAACCATACGTAATTACTTTCATTGCTGTAACATTATAATGTAATGGGGAAACCCGATATTTGGAAAAAGAGCGTCCAATATCACTTTTTTAAAGCATTGTCCGCTTTTAATGGAAATAAAATAATCGTTCTTTTCGGTGTCATTTTATTCTATATTAAAAATGAAGTTTGTGTAGCATCGGTTTTATAGCATACTCGTAAATATCGCGATTCTATAAACGAAAAGAAATTCTAACTAACTTTGAATTTCTCAAAATGATATTGCAGATAACTATTCTATTGTTGAAAGAGATCATTCTGAATGGCAAGATCGTGGCTTGAAAGTTAACATCTTGTCTCTGAACGTGCGTGTCATAAAACGACCTACGAAAATTCTCACAATTTTTGTTCCTCCCGGCGAAACAGTATTGACGTAAAAGAAATTTATCGTGGTTTACGTTTCACTTTAAACGTTAAGATAATAGTGCAAGGATAATAATATAGTAATCTAAAAACAGAAAGCTGATACCTGGTCGAAATAAAATTGTTTCTCAAAAATAGGATCTACTTATGACACGATGTATTTTGCATGAATTGGGACATACAGGTCAATAACTGGGTCATTACATAATTTTAATGAGAAAAAGCGTCAGGTTTCAAAGCGAGCGTCTTTATGACTTTCGGTCTATAAAACTAAGCAAATCGCGAGAAGTCGCAGCTGCTTTTAGATTCTATAATTGCAGAAATGTATATTATATTGCATGTAGAAAGAAAAGATTCTTTTTAACATATTCCAAAAAAGTTACGTACCAGCATTCAAAGTATCACAAATTGTACCTGTTATCTAAATACTTAGTCGATTATTTTAATGTGACATTTTCAGTATTTCAAACAACTTGGAACATGAACATTTTGGCGGAAGAGAAGAATGATTATTAAAATTTAAATAAGATCCAACGGAGGAAAACTTATCATTCGTACGCATTACAATGTACAATTTACAAAATAATTTTCTTTCTCATTTTTGTCCTAATTTTCTAAACGACGTCTAGGATTTCGGGTATTTAAGCATTCAGTGTTTCTTAATTTTTTACATATGACACATACAGCATGAAGGGTGGGCGCAATCTGGATAGGGTTCAGCATACAGTGCTTGTGACGCTACTAGATTCTGCTGAGTCTTTTCATACACATGCAGCATATCTACATACTTGCTCAGTAAATGAAAATTCCACTTTCATAGTAAAATGTTTTAGCAATGTCGATCGTTATTTACAGTTTTTACTATGTCTCCTGCCAACACGCGCTACAAGTAATCCAAGGTGATAAAAATATACGGACTTCGGCGACCTGCCGACTCCGACGTTCCATCGATATAAACAGAAACCTATTTCTTCTACTTCGGACACTTATTACGACGTAAAATTTGTTGCCTACATTTTTATTTACCCTCGAACTACCCTGTATTAGGTGTCGTTGAAATCGTCCCAACACGCTCTGATATACTAGACATAAAAAAAAGTAGGGCAAATAATTAGCAAAAATGCAGACGACCTTAAAATCTTTGAAATCGTTTCACCCACGAAAGATTGTTACTACCACATTATGGCATCCTCCGCGTTGTATATCTTTTGTACAGTATATACAGGGTGGTTGGTAACTTGGTGGTACAAGCGGAAGGGGGTGATTCTACGCGAAAAAGAAGTCGAAAATACAGAACAATCGTAATTGTATCGTTGGCGTCTGTTAGTCCAAATATCCGGTACATTCTATTAAAGTTATTTATTTAGAACAAATTGTGCATATATGACGATAGTGTCGTTTGCAAACAAACTTTTTCGAACTGTGTTCTCTTTTATTTACATATGTAACATCTAGTGTATACATCGTGTAATATAATTTTGTATCAACGCGTCCCTAAATTTTGGAATGTAGACCATAAGCATCCACCGCCGATATGCCCAGCATGTTTCAGAAACCTTATTGGTTAATTATTATAATTTCGAACAAGAACAAAGCTGTCATAGCGTAATTTTATATTTATTTATCTTTCTATTCGACTTTGCTGTCAGTCAAGGTTTCGAAATATTTCCCTTCTATGATTGATTTCCATCGTTAACTTGTGTCTTAATATTACTGGATAAAAAAGAACCAAAGACTTTATATGTAAATATTTCGATAGTCTTTTGTCAAAGGTATAATGCTAAGAGAACGCAAACAAGCATATGCGTAACAATGTTGTTAGATACTTTCAAAGCAAGTTAAAGTCAGCAAAGTTGAAAAAAAGGAGCAAGGACAAAAACCTGAAGATCGCAGCAAGGTTAAGCAATAACATCCAGTTCTAAGTCCTTTCTCTTTACTTTTGTTGCTTCGTTTGATAGTTTTAACGACAGACACTCTTTTAACAAATTACTTGAATCGCTTCTTACTTTTTATTTCTGCAAACAGTTTATGTTAGCTATGCTCATAAAAAATACTAATAATTAATAATTTTAATAGGGGAGAAAAGTTATTCCACTGAAATATAAAGTTCAATTTACCAATATGCATTGAATGTTTTTAACTTTGCACTTATATTAATTTAAGACAACTATAGAATGTTATTAATTAAATAAATTTAAATAAATGCAATAAGTATCAATCCTACATGATATACTAAGATTCAAATATTTCCTTTCGTGTTAGAATTTGATTAAGTAGAAAGTTGTATTTTCTAATTTTATTAGATGATCTTTGAATTCTGTTTGTGAGCCGCTTAAACGTAAAATCCATGCTTTTGTGCTCAGAGGCACAGAAAAATTAAGGTAAGAACTACTTTTCATAAATTATAATAAACGCATAGTACGTTTAATTATCATAAATACAAGATATGGTATATTAAAAATCAGTAATTACATAGAGATTATTTCTCAGTAGCTGTAAATTGCTAAAAAGAGAAGACGATCACCTACAGGCGATGCTAGTACTGAAAGAACATTATACTACATCAGAAGAATTTGTTTTGCGCTTCTATAATACCACATTAGTATTCCAGGGATGAACGTGCTTTATGAGAACGTAACGTTCTTCTAATAAAATACCTGATTTCATAGTGACTTTGGTCTAAACGATATTTTACGAAACGCTCCAGATTCGTCATTGTATTGATCGAAAAATAGGCAAAACAAAATTATAAAATTCTATCTCGCCACCTGGAAATGATCCTAAAAACTTGTAAAAAAATGCAAACTAAGCGAAAGAAAACTTTGAATAACCTACTTTGAATAAGCTCTATTTGGTTTTGGCTCTTCTCTTGGATGAACTTTTTGGGTGAAGAAATTTCTAATAAAGG
The DNA here is from genome assembly GCF_011952255.1 of Bombus vosnesenskii. Lineage (NCBI taxonomy): Eukaryota > Metazoa > Arthropoda > Insecta > Hymenoptera > Apidae > Bombus > Bombus vosnesenskii. The sequence continues at coordinate 21,243 of NW_022884233.1, read as the reverse complement.
CACGGAAAAGAATTCTCTGATGATTACAAGATAAACATGGAAGATTATTTGACTCAAGTCGCGAGTTCGAGATTTACGCAATCAGATGGAGAGCCTCTGAAGGTGTTAAAAATCTGAAAACTGTACAACTAAGCAAATATGAGCCCGCCAGGTTTTCATTCTTTAATTTCTTTAATGTAGATATTTTACTTGTCAGTGTTTATTCTTTAACTGTCATCCGACAATGTACATTAAACCCCATTTCCATTTTCCACAAAAAATTGTCAATTTTTGCAATCTAACGTTTCATTTTTGTTCCCAATTTTGTTCGTTTTTACTTTATGTTAACATTTTACTGTTCCCTTCTCCATAAATTATTTCAGCCATTTAGAAGGTATATTTCAGGAATTCCAATTGTGTACATCAAAACTAAACGATATCATGTCTGTGCTATTTTCTTGTGCCGGAACATTTGATTGCTTATTTGACGCAGAAAATAATTTTCTTCTTTTTTGTACATTTTTCGATAAAAATCATCATTATTAATTTCTTTAATTTGCATATTGTACTTGTCACTTTCCAGTCTTTAACTGTCATCCAACGATACTTTTTATATTAACAAAAATTTATAAACAATTTATATTAAACCGCATTACGAGATAAAAGGATCTTTTCAGCTAGGCATTTCCATCTTCATAAAAAAATTGTCAATTTTTTGGAATTGCATCGTATTATCGTGGTGAGTGAGCATGTGTTGCTAGTGTTGTAGCCATCACTATTTTCGTTCGAGGACTATCGAAGGTCGATCGTTTCCGTCGTAAACCTCGTTCTTCCTTCTATCACGCTTCAAGGCATAAGGATCGAGAACGGGGTTTGCTGCCATTTCAAGCGCGCCCCGCATTACTCGTTCTCGTAAGTTCAAAATTCGTTGAGCGCTTTGCTTCGCGGATGGCGAATCTTCTCAGCTTCTCCTGGTAGATTGTCTTCGTCTTCTTTCGTTTCCAATGGCAGCATCCGCCTTGGATAAACGATGCTGCTTCCTTGGAATCTCCACTATGTCGCCTATCCGCGTATTCCATTAGACCGACCTCAGTCAGAATTTTCTTCGTAAACATGGAACAATTTAAGCTATATCGAGCATGTACCACGCGTTATATCGTCTGTCTTTGTCTTCCGCCACTATACTCATCGTAATTTTTATTCCAATATGACTTATCGCGTAAAAGTTTTTTATCACAAACAAGTTGCTTGGTCGAAAACTCGAAACATCAGCAACTATGGTGGAGCTATCGAAAAGCTACTAGCTTCCTGTTTCCATGACCAAGAAATATGTTGTCAAGATCGTCATTCTGAACAACGTTTTCTGATACATATAATAGGCTCCGTTTTAGTTTTAGAGTTGTACACAAACGTATGTTTGATAGTGTATATGAATTTTCCTTTTATATTTTCTACAAAATTGTACATTAACATAACATAATACATTAATCGTACATTAGACATAACAAATCTACTGATTAAATACTTATTCGTGTAGCTTAGTATTTTCCCTTCTTTTTTAATGTTACTGGATTATAATCGCCTATTTAACTAACCTGGAATTCCTTGGAATTCAGTGATTGTAATTTTTGTTACTTTTTCCAATGTTTATAATGTATGATACTGTAATATCGTAAGGTAGTTTGAACTAGAAATCGGTTGAAAATAGCTAAAAACCGTATACGTCGACTTTCTGTGGTTCGTTTACATTTAAGAGTGCCAACGTGATTAAAGTCACCTAGTTCATACATAGGTGTGAGGAAAACAATAGACAACGTTAGACGAGAAGGACGGTTTCGTTTTTCAAGGCGTCGAAGAGTAGAGTTGATAGAGCTGGGGGGGGGTAAGGTTAATTCGTACAAAAAAAGGCATGTTTTTGTGAATTTTTTCTGACGATACAGTTAAAATTTCTTTTTTAAAATCAATAGTACATTGAAGTATGACATTCGAAGAATATTGTGTAAAATTTTCACGGAGAAATATTAAAAAATACGGCAATGGCAGCAATTATTCGGACGTGTCTCGGAAAAAAGTATAATTGCAGTACCCCTCAGAACTTGGTGCTGGAGCATCGGAAATCAAAAAGTTGAAGTTTATTCGTTAGGCAACAGCCTTCCCCAGGTAACGCTGCGAAGGTTTTTTTCGAAATTTTAATTGTTAACTTTTTCCGAACACTTTGAAGGGTAAAACGCGATTTTGTGCGAAAATTTTCGGCTAATTTGTTATTTCAAAATAAAAATAATTAACAAATTTGAAAAGTTTCTGTAGCGTTACCTGGCAAATTATGCACAGAAATAGTCTTCAAAATTTCAAAAGGATGGGTGCAGTAGTTTTGAAGTAATTGAGGGCACCGACTTTGAAAACGTGAGTTGTGGGGAAAACGCTTTAAAGTTTTGAACACTAAAAAATCTGGTATAAAACGTTCATAAACGAATTTTATCGGCTTACCTCTTCACTAGCGTAGCAATTGTTGAAAAGACTAATAAAAAATCAATTATCCTATAATATTTTTCACGATCTTTCGTAACCTGATCTTCAACGGTCACTTATATTTTTTATCTGACGCGCTACTTGTTAAAGTGCCTTCGTATTATGCGGAGGTGCAATTTTTCTAGGTCGCTATAATCTCGAACTAGTTGATTGTCTATCAGATCTAGTAACTTTTAGGCATTTTAGTAATAATTTAACACAAAACTTAATGAAAATTGAATATTTACTCCTACATTAAATTTTTTACTCTACACTGACAAAATATACAGTACAGGTATAAGGAGCTTTGTACTTAAGTCGTTAAGTACTATAAATATATCTGGAGGTAAGATTAGGTATTATATGGAGAAAAAAACGTCTGCGAAGTAACAATAGCACGCTTGGATCGGGTAGGTAATAAAATCCGCTATGTACAAAAATACTCGTAACTTCGTCAATTTTGTTCCAATCGACTTGAAATTTTGACACAATATTCTTAAGATGTTATGCATTCAACTAAAAAATGCAAAAAAAAATTTTAACCCCCCCCCCTAATCGAGACACCGAAGAGTAGAGTCGAGAGAATTAATAGAGTTGTTAGAGAGAGAGAGAGTGTGTGTGTGTTAGATTCGTTGTGACGACAGTGACCAAATAACTGTAAAGTTAAATAAATATCGTTTTCTGTCCAATTTATATTTGTATATTCAATTTAATATTAATAAATTGTGAGCAATCGGGAAAAAATTTCCATCTTTATTTTCCGATATTACAACACCAAACATAATTTTCAGTTCTTTCTGATTCTTTAATGACAGATGATTGACATTTTTTGTTTCACTGACGTGTGACAATCGCAAAAATTTTCAGGGTCCCATAATTATGTGTTGAAAATGACAACGTATGTTCTCGCTCGCCATCTATATGCTGACGGCTAGTTACAAAAGGGAATAACTAGAAGATGTTACTAGACACGGCCGATAGACCAGATCGATAGTTTAAGACATCCTTTTCGTTCATTCGTTCGTGTCCCTTCCAAGTGTGTGCAACAAAGGTTTTTCGACTCCGAGAAATGTGGTGTTTTCCATCCGAATAATAAAGTAATAACTAAGGCGATCCTACCTCTAAATATAGATATAACAACATTATGTTACCATAGTTTAGAAAGACCTGCCCTAAACATCTCACCTCAAAAGTTATAACAGTTAAAAGTTAGCTAAATTATTAGGTTGTTCCAAAAGTTACTTTCATTTTATGAGGAAATAGTAGATGCACGACATTTTTTGTTTTACATTATTTTACTGAATTATAATTAAGTGAATTATAATTATTAAATATAATCCAATAAAATAATATAATAATTTTAACAACAATTTTTAATAATTAGTTTTGATAATAATTAATCAATTATAATTCGAAAAGAGTCGAATATAAAACGAAAGGGATCAAGAAATGCTATGGGATATTTACGCTATAACGAATGTTCTAACGATCTTTCATTGTAGTCCAAACGTTTTTCCATTCTTCCCTTTGGGTTACGTAGCTCTTTCGTTATGTCTCTTTCTGTAATTTTTTAATTTTACAGAATACAACGTTAGCACAAACGTTGAAGAAATATGAAGATACACCCCGAGATAACAAAATATAAAGCTTCAAGAGTGGAGATATGTACTCCGAGATAACGAGATAAAAAATAAAACGTTGGATGCCTTGAGCCCTAGTAACAACGCAAGAACACACACTGTCTTTTAAGTTCCAATAAAAAGTTTGTGAAACTCAGAATGAGTATTATGAGCATGGATGCTATTTAAACGTCGAAATCTATGTAATAATATACGGCAATTACTTTTTAACTTTTGGGATGCAATGTATAGGAATCGATGTATCTACCTGTTTGATTCGCATTATTAAAAATCTTGGAAGTAACTTTATCAATTCCAGGACAGATTTCCTGATGTACACACATCATCGAGAGATAAATGTCGCCTGTTTGGTATAAACAGTTTTTGTTTCGATAGATAAAGTCTCGAAAGAATTTCCGAATTGAATTTCTGAAAATTTATGAATTTATGAAAATTCATATCTCGTGTTGGAATCAACAGATTCATTATCAAGGAGAATATTATAACCTGCATTAAAGAAAATCCTGCATCACAGCGCCAGATGATCACTGTTTTATCTAGAGATACTAACAAAGCTATTATCTATTAAATCTAAAATATTCATTCTTGAATCGATGATAACAAGATCTATGAATGATGTGGTTTTGGAACAAAATGCGATATAGGATCTATGAAGTTGAAACTGCAACTGTTTCTGGCTGTCATGCATTCATTCGTTGACTCCTCATTTCTTCGCGTTTGTATCTCTTCAGATATCTTCTTCTTTCGAACAGTTTCACTCATGAAAAGCTAAATATCGTAGGATACGCGAAGGGAACAGAAACTCAATCGGATAGAAAAAGCCAAATATAAAACAATAAAAAAACTATGTATATTATATTAATATCTCGAAATATAACATCCGTTTCGGTTCATATAGAACCGAGGAGAACAACAAAATTAAATAAAAAAAACTCTACGATTATTGTTACGTAAATTGCCAAATTCCATATGTTCGAAATTGAGATCTCCTGCAATAAAATAACAATTATTTAAAAAGATATATAATATATATATATAATAATAGAAATAATATCTATAATAATATATATGATATAAATTATACAAGTACGTCTAATTCATTGGTAAACTCGGTCTTTGCTGAACAAGTTGCATAAACAGAAATAATAAAGCAACTAGTATTCTTGGCGATTCTGATTCTAACTATTGCGAACTTTATTTTAGTTCGTTTTACTCCGCTACTAATACTTACGAATCGTATTTATTTGTTTCGCTCTTCGTTAATATTCCACATTCTCTTTGGCCATTGCCTTTTTAACACTGACAATAAGCGTTGAGAGAGCAATCTTGATGTGAACAGGATGACCAAAACTTTTACACGAAACGCAACAAGGTTGATTTGTGTTATCCTTGCTTTCTTCGATACAGAAATCTGGATCAATACTTGCATCTGGATCGTAATTCATCGCTGAATTTAACGCTGCGACAGTCCGTTGCAATTAGAAGCAACATGACCTAAACGTTAGCAGGTCTTACATTGCATTTCGTTTGTCACATCTAATTTTTGGTGAAAAGTGAATGCAAAATACTGAAAATCAACCGAAGATTAGAAATTGAAGAAAATATCAGGCTGGCTTTTGACACTAATCTCACCAGGCCCGGTCAAATAACTGGTTTTAAAAGTTGAGAAATCAATTAGTCGGAGAATATAAAAATTCACGTAAAGCTAAATGAACAAAAGATATAACGATAAATGTACAATTTTAAATTAGATATTTAAACCAGTCATTTGACTAGGGGTGGTGAGGTTAGTGTTAATTAAATAGTTTAGCAGTCGTTGAGCGACATTTTGAATATTCATTCGTATAATAATTAGCAAAATAACTTTTCTTCGTTGATTCCTCCACCATAATTAATTTCCATTATTTATATCCTTCATTACACATTTCTTAATTCCCCGTTCATTCAGGATATTTCTAAGAATAAAAATCATTAAATCGGTCAAAACTTCAGGTATTACGTCGTGATAATAAAAATGATATAGAGAAAATATCAATGGACTTCAAATTTTCAACCGTGAAAAAATTATTCTCTTACTACATTTTGGACTTAAAAATAAATATCGTTCCACTTTTTTATTTTTATATTAGTATTAAAAGCGAATACGCACTCAAAAAGCGCTTAAGACTTCATCTGCATACTGTGTCATTGCGGAACAGTAATTTTAAGTAATTTTTCACTTTCTCCATGCTGCTGTTTCAATCTTGCTTTGTTTAACGAAATTAAGATTATAAAGTAAGGTAACTAAAGTAATAAGTTAGACAAATGTGTCTGTGATGTTGCCAGTAGGGCTACGAATTATTGTACGATATTTGTAAATATCGACGTAGAGAAAGAATTGTGCTGCGCAATCCGAAAGATACCTGTTGCGTAATTCGAAAGAAAGTGCTTCGTAGAATAGGAATGTTTTTGTTGATGTATACATTTCTTTGTCTAGATCGTTAACTGCGTAGCTGCTTGTGCCACCGGCTCTTGTGTCCCCCTTCCCCCCTCCCTCACACTTTGTAAGTTACTCGGCGAAACTAACGTACAAGGAGTCATTTAGTCGTCTCATTTCGTACCGATAACGTCGATAGCGTTGCGTCAGGTTTGTAACGTATTATAACCTATTGGTGGCGTCGGTTCTTTATTACTTTCATTACTGTGTTTTTCGCATGATACATTACTATATTTTTTAACTTCGTAACATATATTTTTTTTGATAGAGATGACGCGCAAGTAAACTCAAGTACTTCAAAACAAAATTTCGCATGCGTTTCTGTAGTATTATTTAAGTATATTTAGTTGTGAACTTTCGAAATCTTGCAAATATTTTCAACTGTATTCTAGTGTATTAGTGGAGTGTGTATCTCATATTCTAGTAACGAACATTCATAGTATAATTCTTGCAACTGCTTACATTGCATTCATGGTATTCGCAAACATTTGTTCGATATCTAGAAATATGTTGTAATTTTAAATTAATATTTTTCATACGTAAAAGAAAAGTAGCACTATTTTCTAAATAAACGTTTGATAGAGAAAAGATGAAAGACATCGAAACTATATTTCGCTTCTTTTCTACTCCCCATCCCATCCCACCCCACACCACCCATAAACAATTCTATTTTTAGGGAATATTTTTGACCGCGTGCAATGCGGTTTGTAGAGTCAGTGTTTGCTCCGCAAAAGTATTTTTCAATATTTTCCAATCACGGTCGTTTTGATTAAATTCAATTAAATAATCACACGCGAAAGTAGTCAAATTTTATCAAACAATTTTCTACGCGACATTAGAGCTCTTGTTCGCCGGTTATAATTTTTGTGGTCGTGGTAATGTGGTCTTATTTTATATTCTTTTGAATATTCTTTTTCGATAATAGAGTCAGTGCATCAAGAAGACAAAGCCTCTGCAGGATCTCAAGAATGTAAGTAGTTTTACATATTGTATTTCAATTTGTTCTATTTATTATATATTTTTTTGTGAAATATTGTTAATTATACAATAAAACGATTGATAATTTAGAAAGCTGTAAATGTCCTTTTTAATTGAAATAAAGTCTTAAAATCTTAACATTAAGGTACAATAAAACTGTCTGATACGTATCAAAAATCAGTGAATGTTTTATTCTCAAACTTTTATATTAGAGTTTCAATTTATATACTTATCAGGGTTTAGTCTTTATTGTTGTTAAATTTCCATGCTTATCATTGTGTATTAACAATATTAATGATATTTTCTGTTTTGTTATAGACATATCACAGCTTAAACTTCTTTGTCTTTTTTGGGAATGCTCCAACGATGGCTCAAAAGCCAAGAATGTAAGTAACTTCACATATCTTACTTGAATTATGTGTATTCTGTATATTTTGCTTTCAATACTATTGATTAAGAAATACAATTTGATTGAAAATTTCATAGGTTAGGGGTTTCTAAGATTATTCTTCTATTAAAATAAAAAAAGTGTTAAAGTCTTAATACCAAATTATAAAACAAATGACTAATATATTTAAAAAATCGTTAGATTTTTGATTTCTAGATTTTAAACTTTTATATTAGAGTTTCAGTTTTTACATTTATGGATGTTTATTAGAATTTCAATCTTTATTATTACTAAAGTTAGAAGTGTAATAAATTTCCATTTTTCACAATCTCCAACATTCCAAATAATCAGCGATCACTTATCGTATTTTGTGTTGTAACAGATTTTTCATAACCTCCATTTCCACCATTGGATTTTCGACAGTTCCTGCCTGATGTTAGTCTTTGAAATGATATTTGCTGAGATAATGCAGTGTCGATGGGAACGTTTTCCGCTTCTCCGCTTCTAATGGTGAGTCGCATGCGTTTTTGTTCCTCCGGTCACTCAATTATGTCGTAGAATGAAAGGTCCGAATCGGCACGGGTGACTGGTTGTATTATGTAGAATTTTTTGCGAGCATAGTGACCGCGGGTATTTTTTACACCCGTGAGTAGTAACATTTTTTTTCATATCTTTATTTGTTAGTTCAGGATAGGTCTTCTTACACATCGCGATTATAATCATTAATTTTTTAATAATTAGTTTAAACATATAAATTTGAGAATATATTCGTGGTACTGACAAATATGTATAATAGTATTCAGTATAAATATTTGCAAAAGGCAAACATCTAGACGAATATACTTGTATGACATAAATACACTTAATCTTAAGCAATGAATTTTAGTATAAATAAGAGGTACCGAAGGAAAAATCGGATGCCCTCCGATTTCGTTGGAATGAAAGATGCAATTTTTACTCAATGATAATGACGATGCATGCAATACGCGATACATTCATTTTGTGACAATATTAATTATAATATATCACATTCTTTTGTTTGACTTCAGATACTATAAACGTAAGTAGAATTTAAAATATGAATTAAAATTTATTTCTTTTCCGTACAAGAATGTGAAATTTTATGTGCAAGAAGAAACTTCGCGACAGGCAGATTTTTGAAACAAAGCAATAATTTTGAACGCTGTTTCTGCATTTTTGGAAATGTGCTTTGACGAAGAGATTGCCGAAGATTATTTCTATCTTGGTAATGCATTTAGAGACAATTATTCTATTTCATCGAGTCTTAGTCCTTTTTCAATTAATGTTACTTTTTTGATAATATTAAAATTTCAGTAATTTATTAAATTAATAAAGCAGAGTTATTATAATCCAAAACGAAGCAATAAAATGTAAAATCAAAGGACGTTAGTCCGTTAAATACAAATGAGACAAACTAATCATGCTTTTAGATTAGGATTTTCAGATTTAACAATTGCCGTGCCCATAGTCAGGATGTCATTCACGTGCTCAGGTGTTACTTGAATGGGAAAAAAGACATTGGGCACGATGACTATAATTAATGCAAAAATTTCTCAGCTGCTGACCATGTGTTAGGGTATCGTGCACGACGTATTTTCCACATTGTGTGTGTGTGTGTGTGGTTAGGCTGTGGAATTGCGTCGTTCTTCTCATTCGCTACAACTTAAGATACGAAAAATGTGGAGACGTATCAATACAATCACAATTCGTGGTAATATTAGCTACACGATTACGCGCAACACGCTGTTAATATTGCTGTAAATTACAATTATAATTCCAAGTTTACTTATATTTATTTTAACGATATAATTTCTTTAGATGTGTTTTATCACTTTTTGCGCAATGGTCACTAGCCTTCGTCAGTCAATTTCAGGAAAATGGTACGTAAATTAGAGTGTACATGTTGCGTGTTAAGCTCGGGTGTTGGAGGCATCTCGGGACATTCTCTCTAGTGGAGGCTCTTGCGCCCTGGTGATATGTGTGGGAACCGTGGAGGTGAACCTCTGATCGGGTAGACGCGTTTTCGAGTGACCAACCTGCTTCAGGGAATTTCATTCGAATAATCGACGGTAAAGCTGACACGAATGGAACGTGTCATCGCGTCTGGCTTTGCTCGTCGATTTACTTAATTTCGCGGTCGTGATCGCGAGTAGTTTTCGAAACGAACGTTAATATTGCTCGAGCATGCAGATGCGAACGGACAGCGATCGCTATATGATCGTTGTTCATTTATGTGCACTTGGATCAGCTTCCGCGATTTATCTTTTTATTTCACCTTTGTACTTTATTTTTTGGTTTGCCATTTAGAAAGTCTCGAGCTTAGATGTAAGTTTCAGTGGGCATTGCGCCCGAAGAAAGAAGAGGTTACGAGCCGAAGAAGCCCGGCAAACTGCCATAGAAGAAGGTAACTACCAATGCCTCCGCATCCTCTGGACTATCCAGAGTACGGGAAGTCATTCTTGTTACTACTTTGTCATTATGCTCGCTTTTAGTATTTGTAGTAGTAGTAGTAGTAGTAGTTCTTTTTTTGATCGATGAAAGGGATGGACGTAACGAGTTAAAACACAAACTAACCGGACGCGAATGGGTGGAGACAGCTCGGGGAAACGCCGCGTCATTTTTCGTTAAATGCTTGCCTAACGAATCTGCTGGCTCGTCCGGCTTTTGATGCCCTTGTTATTCGTACTGTGAGCAAACAATTACCCCCGACTCCTCCATGATAACTGGCCGAAAACGAAAAAAAAAACGAGGTAGCACGAAGTCGGGAGAGGCAGCATCGAAAAACAGAATGATTAATCGTAGTGGGCTCGCGTACGTGTACTCTCGCCCCCTTTCCAGGCGTACAACGCGAAATTCAACAATTCTGGAAAATGAAAAGCCTCCGGTTACGGGACGTGGAGATATTCTTTCTGGCATTTATACGCTTTCAAGTTATGGCAATAAAAGGGCTAGTGAAAATTGGCGAATAGTGGTACTAGAGATTCTGTTAGCGGCGAGACGCGATCAATGATGTGATAGGGTTTAAAAAGATACGATGCGCGTACTTAAAATTTTCTGGGAGAACTTCTGAGGAATAGAATGTTGATAGATTTAGTAGTGGGTAATCTGATTATTGGTTTGCTCAGATTTTTGTACTAATGTTGAGAATTGTCGATCTTTGAAGCCGAAATAATGTTATAGGAACACTAAATTGATACAGAGGATTAACATTAGAGTAGTAATATATTTATTTTATGGAGGATTTCTTATATATTCATCGATACACACTTGCACGCGTCTCACCACTTTCTTCTATACCCGACTGTTAACCGACTGAACAGTTTACATTGATCTGCTTTCGAGACGCCGCCCACACACATACCTCCACCCACTGATACCCACATACAAGTATCTCTACTACGCACTTAACCCAGTCCAGCACAGAAAATTATACAAATCTCAACACACCTCCTCAATTTTTTGTGCTGCATATTCATTTCCTTTTATAAGTCAATCAAACTATTCTTAAAAGTAATCTAAAATTTTCAAATTTGTTTCTCCCTATAGCCTTCGTTAAAATATTAGCTACATTATTTTCTGAATCTACCTTTATAATGTCAATCTCTTTATTTTCGTAACTTTCGTGCACAAAATGGAAATGAACTTCAATGTACTTAGAATTTTTTGTCAAGCTACCAAATTTTGATATCGCAATCGTTCCAGAATTATCTTCGTAAATTTTTATTGGCGTCTCGATCATTATTTTGAAATCTTTCAACAATTCTCTTACAAATTTAATTTCGCTCACAGCTTCCGATAAAGCTACATACCCGGCGGCTGTTGATGATTTTGTCACGCCACTTTGCTTTCTTGATTTCCAGTAAATTGCGTTTCCGAAAAATCTTATGATAAATCCCGCAGTGAATTTTCTATCTACTTTATCTCCAGCCCAATCAGCGTCAACAAAACAATCAATAACTTCAGCATTCAAATTTCTTTTATAAGTTTTTATAACTTTAATTTCCTAGTTAAATATAAATATTTCAAAATTCTCAATGCATATTTATAGTGGGTCTCGTTGTAACTGTTTTGAAATCGACTTAAATAGTTTACACTATCTCTAACGTTTAATCTTGTTCCAGTACTAATATATAATAAAGCTCCTATGAGATTTCTATATTTTATATCGTCTGAGGCTGATTGTGCGGGTTCTAAACTTAAGTTTTGTTCCATTGATGTAAATTATACTATTGATGTAAAATTTACTATTTTCTATATTATATTGTCTCGCTAATGACTCTATATAACTACTTCGATCTAATTTCATCTTACACTTCTTATTATCGTATTCAATGTTTATTCCTAAGTAAGTCTTTACTTCACCTAAGTCCATCATCGCAAATTGGTTTGACAATTTGTTTTTAATCTCATGGATTTTTCTTTTGTTTTTTCCACATGTTAATAAGTCGTCTACGAATAGAATTAAATATATAACATCATCGCTCTCATACTTCATATACAGACAATAATCACTCTTACTTCTTTGAAATCCTAATTTTTTCATATACTCGTGGAAACATTCATACCAAGCTCTTGAACTTTCATGCAATCCATATAACGTTTTTGTTATTTTACATACTTTCCCGCTTTTATTGTCGTGACCTATAGGTTGTTTTACAAATACTTCCGATTTTATAGTTTCGTTTAGGAATACTGTTTCTACATCTATTTGCATAATCGTCAAACCATATTGACAACAATAAGATAGTAATAACTTCAACGTTTGCATTTTTGCCACTGGAGAGTATAAATCTTCCAGTACTTCATTTTGTTGGAAGCCTCGAACGACTAATCGTGCTTTCTTACGATTATCAGATTTATTCGTATATACCCATTTCACGTCTAATACTTTTTTGTCTTTTGGTTTCTCTACTAGTTGCCAGGTCTTATTTTTGATTAAACTATTCATTTCTCGATCCATTGCTTCTTTCCATGAACCGCTGTCATCTCCACTTAAAGCTTCTTCATAGGTTTGAGGACTGTCTGCGCTAACTACATTCACATAAATGAAATATGAGCTAGTTTGGCCATATCTTTCAGGTTTCTTTCTCTCCCGTCCTGACCTTCTCAAATTATTTTCTGTGTCCTCAAGTTTTCTTTCTGATTCGTTACTTAAATTTCTCTCCTCTTTTATTGCAATCTGCTCGACCTTTTCCTCATTTATTTCATTTTCATGAATTTCGTTTGAATCCGAATGTTGGTCAAAATCCTTTTCTCTTTCATTGTCTGATTCATCTTCTCCTTGAAATCCTACTAAATTATCATCTTCACCTATAAATTCTACGTGTCTTGCAATGATAATTTTATTATTAACTAGGATCCTGTATCAAATGTTTTCATAACCTACAAGTATCCTAGTGTCTGCTTTTTTGTCCCATTTCGAATTTCTTTTAATTTCACGTATTCTTACGAAAATTACTTCCGTACAATCTTCAATTATTTATATTCGGTTTCCTTTTAAAAAATATTTCAAATGGTGTTTTATTTTCATATGTGTTCGTAATGTTCCTATTTTTTAAGTACGCCGCGGCTCTAACTATTTCCGGCCAATATTTAATATTCAGCTTTGAATCATGTAATAAGCATCTAGCGGAATTCATAATTGTTCTATTGTAGCGCTCAGCTGTTCCATTTAATTCGTGAACATAAGGTGGGCAGGGTTCCAGGACAATTTCCATTGCCCTAGTTAGATTGTACATGTTTTTGTTCATATATTCTTTTCCATTATCGCATCTTAATCTCTTTATCTTCTTACCAGTAAGATTTTCCATTTTGTTGGTATAATCAAGGAAACAAATGTAAACTTCATCTTTTGATTTCAAAGTATAAATCAATGCACACTTACTGTAATCGTCTATAAATGTTAAGAAATATTTAGATCCATCAAACCCGGTATTTTTATGAGGTCCATTTAAATCGGTATGTACTAATTCGAAAAGCTCGCGTGCTCTACTACGGTTATTTTGGAACGGTAAATTGTGCATTTTATTTTGGACACGTGTGCCACATTTTAATTGTACTTACTCAAAATTTTCTGGCATTCCCTCAACTAATTTTTTTTTTTTACACATTGTATCTAAATAATTAAAGTTTACATGCCCTAAGATCCTGTGGAATTTTTCCTTATTTGTCATTTTTCCCACATTTTTAGCGTGCGATTCTTGCCCTTCAATGTAACTACTTATTTTATATAAACCATGATCTTTGAATGCGATCATGCCCATGAAAGAGATAGCCCATGTGAGCTATCTTCAATTACTCAATGACGCATGTAACGTTTTTCGTCTGTAACGTATAGTATCAAAACATTATGAGCTCAGGATATGCGGTTTGTTGAAAATAATTAAAAATATTATGAGATTTAGTGTGTAACAAAAAAAAATGAGTACATCCCCCTTTATTTTCTATTACTTCTATTGTACGATTTGCTATCGATTTATGTAGTTTCTGAATATACTTTTGACTCAATGTATCCCATTCGCGTACAATTGCATTTTTTAATTCTTGTACGTGTTGACACTGCTTTCCATTCGCGTATACGCCGTGAACAAGTTCTGCCCAGCAATTTTTAATAACATTAAGGCCCGGGGGAGCGTGCTAGCCACGGCAAAACTGATATATATTTGCATTAAAGTATGATTGGACCAATCCTGATGTGTGTACAGGTGCATTATCTTGTTGAAAGATGTAATCAGGTCCAGAAACGCGTTCTGCATGATTATTTATTTGTTCGCTGAATAAATTTATGTACCGGACACTATTCATTCTCCCATCGATGAACTTGATACATGTCTTGCCGAAATAACTGATGCCGGCCCAAACCATCACGCTGCCTCCTCCTATTTGTCTTCGAATTGCCGACATTGTCTCTTTTCTTATGTCATGAAAATAATCCCATCAGGATCATCCACGTTGATTATTTTTCGTCTGAAAATAGTACTGGTACTTGCTACATGCAAAATTGCTCGCTTATCACGATCGGATAACGATGACGACCGACCAGTGCTTTTCTTTTTGTCATAATCTGCAACATTTTTAAGAAATCGTGTATTTTACAACTTCTTCTTATTACTTTCGATATTTTTGCTACTAATAATTGTTGCTGTTTTAGTTCAAGAATTTGCTTTTTTCAGACCTGTTTAATTTGTTCCGCATCCCATACATAAAAATTTATATAATATTGTAGCGACACACGAGCTGAGGGACAAATCGAGCCACGTGTGATCTTGCCTCGGAGTATCAACAACGTTAGGACATACTGTAATAATAATAAGTAAACTTCGGGCAAAACCAATGTCGCCGCTTCATGCAACCGTCTAACAAAGGCGAATGGAAATTTACCGGTATCCCCTCGACCAGCATAAATAAACCAACGCGATCGTAAGGTGACCAATTTTCATCAGTCTAAAATAAACTCAAAATTTTATAATTATATATTTATATCAATATATAAAAAATTTAATTAAAATAATATTAAATATTTTTAAAATATTTATAAATTAAATTTATTAACATTATTCTAATTAAATTACTAATCATTAAATTATTTCATTTATATTATATATTTATATATATATAAATAAATAAATTTTTACTAAAACATTAAATTTTAAAATATAGAAACTTATAAAATATATTAAAATTTAAAAAATTTATAAAATTTATCAAATAAAAAAAATTATTAATAATCTTCAAATAAATTTATATAAATTTTATATGTAATTAAATAAAATAATTGTAATATATATGTTGAGTCAATGTCCGAATCTGGGCCCGAGTCGTTCTCGTGGCGGGGGCTTGGGACAGGTAAGGATTCTTCACTGAAGCTATCCATTCTCTTACACTGAAGTTACTTTTATTGACACACGCAAAAATGTTACAGAGCTGACACAAACTCACAATGATCACACACTCGCGACGCTAGTGACAATGGCCTTAGGTTCGATAACGAATCCGCGGTCAACGGGATGGTAGTCGTACGCACTCGCAAAATCTAAGTCGGATCCTTTGTTAATATTCACTGACCGTAAGGCGTTAATCTTTTTGTCGATAAAATCGCAAGAGAGAATGACTTTCCGTCCCGGTGATACCTCAGAGGAAAACTATGATGGGGCGTGTCTAAGGACACGAGATCATCGGATTCGTCGGGGATATCCTACGTTCGGAAAGTAAGGGAAATTGACGTTGCTGCTAATTGGCCAACCTCCATATCGGTAGTTAGAAAAGGATGCCAGCCGCCCTCGAGGGAAGGTTGCTAGTGGGAGACGTCGTTCGTGGAATAATAGGTCTCTCCTGTTTTCCTGTAACCAGGACAAAGATTGTTTATCTGTTTAAGGATTTCAGGTACCTAGATATTAGTGTTTATAACGGTCCTCGGGCTAGCCGATCACGTACTGCGGAGACGCGTCGGCATCTGGTAAACATCCTGCCCGGAGAATAGGATCTACGTGCGGCGAGCTACGGGATAGAAACCGTTGAAATGTTTACTGCCACGTGCCGCTACAAATCTTTCTTTTAAGGAGAGCTATAGGGTTACTTAATGCCTTTGTTAGATGGAGAGTTCGTCCCGTTGACCGCGGCCACGTTCGGCGACTAATAGTCGCCTTGAGCCCAAGCTCATTGTCACAAGACTTAAACAAATACAATTGGTTAGAATGACGGCAAATCGTTTAGTTACAACTGTAGATTTTAATTACAATGTTTCTATGGATCTTCCCGAGGGTTCAGAGGGAAGGCACCGGTGTCACCTTATCTCCGACAAGTATAATTTTATAACGTATTACGTTAGATAGAATAACGTAATAACGTATTACGTTATATAGTATAACGTTATACCGATTTACCTTATATAGAATAACGTTATAACGCATGACGTTCCGCAGAATAACGTTATAACGTATTACGTTCTATAGGATAACGTAATAACGTAATAACGTATTATGTTATATAGTATAACGTTATAACGTATTACGTTATATGGTATAACGTTATAAAGTATTACGTTATATGGTATAACGTTATACCGTATTACGTTATATAATATAACGTCATATCGTATTACATTATATAGAGAAATGTTATAACGCATGACGTTCCGCAGAATAACGTTATAACGTATTACGTTACATAGAATAACGTGATAACGTATTGCGTTAAGTAGTATAACATTATAACGTATTACGTTATATGGTATAACGTTATGACGTATTACGTTATATGGTATAACGTTATGACGTATTACCTTATATGGTATAAGGTTATGACGTATTCCGTTTTATAGAATAACGTAATAACATATAACGTTAGATAGTGTAACCTAATAACGTATTACATTATATAGTATAACGTTATATGGTATGACGTTATAACGTATTACGTCTTATAGTATAACGTAATGACATATTACATTATATAGTGTAACGTTATAACGTATGACGTTATATAGTATAACGTTATATCGTATCACGTTATATAATATAACGTTATGACGTATTCCGTTTTATAGAATAACGTTATAATGTATTACGTTATATGGTATAACGTTATACCGTATTACGTTATATAGTATAACGTTATATCATATTACATTATATAGAGTAACGGTATAACGCATGACGTTCGACAGAATAACGTTATAACGCATGACGTTTTATAGAATAACGTTATAACGTATTACGTTTTATAGTATAGAGTTATAACGTATTACGTTATACAGTATAACGTAATAACGTATTACGTTTTATAGTATAACGTAATGACATATTACATTATATAGTGTAACGTTATAACGTATGACGTTATATAGTATAACATTATAACGTATTACGTTATATGGTATAACGTTATGACGTATTCCGTTTTATAGAATAACGTTATAACGTATTACGTTTTATAGTATAAAGTTATAACGTATTACGTTATATAGTATAATGTTATAAGGTGTTACGATGTATTGTGTAACGTTATAACGTATGACGTTACATAGTATAATGTTATATCGTATCACGTTATATAGTGTAACGTTATAACGTATGACGTTACATAGAATAACGTTATAACGTATTGCATTTCATAGAATAACGTTATAACGTATTACGTTATATGGTATAACGTTATAACTTATTACGTTATATAGTATAATGTTATAATGTATTACGTTATATGGTATAACTTTATAACGCATCACGTTACATAAAATAAAGTTGTAACGTATTACGTTATATGGTATAACGTTATAAAATATTCAGTTTTATAGTGTAATGTTATAACGTATTACGTTATATAGTATAACGTTATACCGTATTACGTTATATAGTATAACGTTATAACGTATTACTTTATACAGTATAATTTTATAACGTATGACGTTACATAGAATAACGCTATAACGTATTACGTTATATGGTATAACGTTATAACGTATTGCATTTTATAGAATAAAATTATAGCGTATTACATTATATGGTATAACGTTATAACGTATTACGTTATATAATATAATTTCATAACGTATGACGTTACATAGAATAACGCTATAATGCATTACGTTACATGGTATAACGGTATAACGTATTGCATTTCATAGGATAACGTTATAACGTATTACACTATATGGCATAACGTAATAACGTATTACGTTTTATAGTATAACGTAATGACATATTACATTATATAGTGTAACGTTATAACGTATTACGTTATATGGTATAACGTTATAACGTATTGCATTTCATAGAATAACGTTATAACGTTTTACATTATATGGTATAATGTTATAACGTATTACGTTATAAAGTATAACGTTATAACGTATTACATTAGATAGTATAACGTTATAACGAATTACGTTATGTAGTGTAGCATTATAACGTATTACGTTATATAGTATAACGTTAAAACGTATTACGTCATATAGAATAACGTTATAACGGTATAACGTTATATAGTATAGCGTTATATAGTATAACGCTATATCGTATTACATTATATAGTGTAACGTTATACCGTATGACGTTTCACAGAATAACGTAATAACGTATTACGATATATGGTATAACGTTATTACGTATTTCGTTTTATGGAATAACGTTCTAACTTATTACATTGCATAGTATAACGTAATAACGTATTACATTATATAGTATAACGTTGTAAGGTATTACGTTAGGTTGTATAACATTATAACGTATTACGTTACATAGTATAACGTTATAACGTATTACGTTACATAGAATAACGTTATAACGTATTACGTTATATGGTATAACGTTATAACGTATTACTTAATATGGTATATCGTTATAACGTATTACGTTATAGAGCATAACATTATAACGTATTGCATTTTATAGAATAACTTTTAAACGAATTACGACATATGGTATAACGTTATAACATATTCAGTTTGATAGCTTAATGTTATAACGTATTACGTTATATAGTATAACGTTATACCGTTTTACGTTATATAGTACAACGTTATAATGTATTACTTTACATAGTATAACTTTATAACGTATGACGTTACATAGAATAACGTTATAACGTATTACGTTTTATAGTATAAAGTTATAACGTATTACGTTATATGGTATAACTTTATAACGTATGACGTTACATAAAATAAAGTTGTAACGTATTACGTTATATGGTATAACGTTATAACATATTCAGTTTTATAGTGTAATGTTATAACGTATTACGTTATATAGTATAACGTTATACCGTCTTACGTTATATAGTATAATGTTATAACGTATTACTTTATATAGTATAATTTTATAACGTATGACGTTACATAGAATAACGTTATAACGTATTACGTTATATGGTATAACGTTATAACATATTGCATTTTATAGAATAAAATTATAGCGTATTTCATTATATGGTATAACGTTATAACGTATTACGTTATATAGTATAACGTTATAACGTATTACTTTATATAATATAATTTCATAACGTATGACGTTACATAGAATAACGCTATAATGTATAACGTTACATGGTATAACGGTATAACGTATTGCATTTTATAGGATAACGTTATAACATATTACACTATATGGCATAACGTAATAACGTATTACGTTATATGGTATAACGTTATAACATATTCAGTTTTATAGTGTAACGTTATACCGTATTACGTTATATAGTATAATGTTATAGTGTCTAACTTTATATAGTATAATTTTATAACGTATGACGTTACATAGAATAACGTTATAACGTATTATGTTATATGGTATAACGTTATAACGTATTGCATTTCATAGAATAACGTTATAACGTTTTACATTATATGGTATAATGTTATAACGTATTACGTTATAAAGTATAACGTTATAACGTATTACATTAGATAGTATAACGTTATAACGAATTACGTTATGTAGTGTAGCATTATAACGTATTACGTTATATAGTACAACGTTATAACGTATTACGTCATATAGAACAACGTTATAACGGTATAACGTTATATAGTATAACGTTATATAGTATAACGCTATATCGTATTACATTATATAGTGTAACGTTATAACGTATGACGTTTCACAGAATAACGTAATAACGTATTACGATATATGGTATAACGTTATTACGTATTTCGTTTTATGGAATAACGTTCTAACTTATTACATTGCATAGTATAACGTAATAACGTATTACATTATATAGTATAACGTTATAAGGTATTACGTTAGGTTGTATAACATTATAACGTATTACGTTACATAGTATAACGTAATAACGTATTACGTTATATAGAATAACGTTACACCGTATTACATTATATAGTGTAACGTCATAACGTATGACGTTCTACAGAATAACGTTATAACGTATGACGTTACATAGAATAACGTTATAAAGTATTACGTTATATGGTGTAACGTTATAACGTATTACGTTATATAGTATAACGTTATAACGTATGACGTTACATACAAAAACGTTAAGACGTGTTACGTTATACGGTATAAAATTATAACGTATTACGTTTTTTAGTATAACTTTATAACGTATTACGTTTTATAGTATAACTTTATAACGTATTACGTTATATAGTATAACGTTATAACGTATTACGTTTTATAGAATAACGTTATAATGTATTACATTTTATGGTATAACGTTATAAAGTATTACGTTTTTTAGTATAACTTTATAACGTATTACGTTTTATAGGTTAACGTTATAACGCA
>NW_022884232.1:0-22356 GCF_011952255.1 Bombus vosnesenskii | reverse complement strand
TACGTTATAACGTTATACTGTATAACGTAATACGGTGTAACGTTATACTATATAACGTAATACGTTATTACGATGTTCTATCTAACGTAATACGTTATAAAGCTATACTACAAAGCGTAATACGTTATAACGTTATACCATATTGCGTTATACTATAGAACGTAATACGTTATAACGTTATACCATATAACGTAATACGTTATAACTTAACTCTATGTAATGTCATACGTTATAACGTTATACTGTATTACGTAATGCGGTGTAATGTTATACTCTATAATGTAATAATTTACTACGTTATTCTATCCAACGTAATACGTTATAAAGCTGTACTATAAAACGTAATACGTTATAACGTTATACCATATAGCGTTATACTATTGAACGTAATACGTCATAACGTTATACTGTATAACGTAATACGTTATTACGTTATTCTATCTAACGTAATACGTTACAAAATTATACTATATAACGTAATACGTTATTGCGTTATTCTATCTAACGTAATACGTTAGATAATTAGACTATATATCCTAATACGTTATAACGTTATACCATATAGCGTTATACTATTGAACGTAATACGTCATAACGTTATACTGTATAACGTAACACGTTATTACGTTATTCTATCTAACGTAATACGTTACAAAATTATACTATATAACGTAATACGTTATTACGTTATTCTATCTAACGTAATACGTTATAAAGCTATACTACAAATCGTAATACGTTATAACGTTATGCCATATTGCGTTATACGATAGAACGTAATACGTTATAACGTTATACCATATAACGTAATACGTTAGAACTTAACTCTATGTAATGTCATACGTTATAGCGTTATACTGTATTACGTAATGCGGTGTAATGTTATACTCTATAATGTAATAATTTATTACGTTATTCTATCTAACGTAATACGTTATAAAGCTATAATATAAAACGTAATACGTTATAACGTTATACCATATAGCGTTATACTATTGAACGTAATACGTCATAACGTTATACTGTATAACGTAATACGTTATTACGTTATTCTATCTAACGTAATACGTTACAAAATTATACTATATAACGTAATACGTTATTGCGTTATTCTATCTAACGTAATACGTTATATAATTAGACTATATATCCTAATACGTTATAACGTTATACCATATAGCGTTATACTATTGAACGTAATACGTCATAACGTTATACTGTATAACGTAATACGTTATTACGTTATTCTATCTAACGTAATACGTTACAAAATTATACTATATAACGTAATACGTTATAAAGCTATACTACAAATCGTAATACGTTATAACGTTATGCAATATTGCGTTATACTATAGCACGTAATACGTTATAACGTTATACCATATAACGTAATACGTTATAACTTAACTCTATGTAATGTCATACGTTATAACGTTATACTGTATTACGTAATACGGTGTAATGTTATACTCTATAGAGTAATACGTTATTACGATATTCTATCCAACGTAGTACGTTATAAAATTATACTATATAACGTAATACGTTATAACGTTATACTATATAACGTAATACGTTATTACGTTGTTCTGTATAACGTAATACGTTATAAAATTATACTATATAGCGTACTAAGTTATAACGTTATACTATATACCGTAATACGTTATAACTTAATTCTAAGTAATGGCATAAGTTATAACGTTCTACTGTATAACGTAATACGGTGTAACGTTATACTATATAACGTAATACGTTATAAAATTATACTATATAGCGTAATAAGTTATAACGATATACTCTATAACGTAGTACGTTATAATGTTACACTGCCTAACGTAATACGTTATAACATTATACCATATAACGTAATACGATATGAAGTTATACTATAAAACATAATAAGTTATAACGTTATACCATATAGCGTTATACTGTAGAACGTAATACGCTATAGCGTTATACCATATAACGTAATACGTTATTACGTTATTCTATCTAACGTAATTCGTTATAAAATTGTACTATATAACGTAATACGTTATAAAATTATACTACATAGCGTAATAAGTTATAACGTTATACTATATGAACTAATACGTTATTATGTTATTCTACATAACTTAGTACGTTAAAAAGTTATACTGTATAACGTAATACGTTATAACATTATTCTGCGGAACGTCATACGTTATAACGTTATACCGTATAACGTAATACGTTATTACGTTATTCTACCTAACGTAATACGATACGAAGTTATACTATAAAACGTAATAAGTTATAACGTTATACCATATAGCGTTATACTATAGAACGTAATACGTTATAGCGTTATACCATATAACGTAATACGTTATTACGTTATTCTATCTAACGTAATTCGTTATAAAATTTTACTATATAACGTAATACGTTATAAAATTATACTACATAGCGTAATAAGTTATAACGTTATACTATATGAACTAATACGTTATTATGTTATTCTACATAACTTAGTACGTTAAAAAGTTATACTGTATAACGTAATACGTTATAACATTATTCTGCGGAACGTCATACGTTATAACGTTATACCATATAACGTAATACGTTATTACGTTATTCTATCTAACGTAATACGTTATAAAGTTATACTATAAAACGTAATACGTTATTACGTTATACCATATGGCGTTATACTATATAACGTAATACGTTATAATGATTTACTACTTAACGTAATACGTTATAAAATTATACCATATAACGTAACACGTTATAACGTTATACTACCTAACGTAATACGTTATAACGTTATACTATCTAATGTAATACGTCATAAAGTTATGCTATATAACGTAATACGTTATTACGTTATTCTATATAACGTAATACGTTATAACATTATACTATAAAACGTAATACGTTATAAAGTTATAATACATAACGTAATACGTTATAACTTTATACTATAAAAAATAATACGTCATAAAGTTAAAGCATATAACGTTATTGTACATATCGTAATACGTTATAACGTTATACTATACAACGTAATAGGTTAGAACGTTATTCCATAAAACGTAATACGTTATAACTTTATACCATATATCGTAAGACGTTATAACGTTATTCTGTGGAGCGTCATACGTTATAACGTTACACTATATAATGTAATACGATATAACGTTATACTATATCACGTAACACGTTATAACGTTATACTGTATAATTTACTACGTTATAACGTTATTCTATAAAATGCAGTACGTTATAACGTTATACCATATATCGTAATACGTTATAATGTTATTCTGTGGAACTTCATAAGTTATAACGTTACACTATATAATGTAATACGGTATAACGTTATACTATATAACGTAATATGTTATTACGTTATTCTATCTAACGTAGTACGTTATAACTTAATTCTATGTAATGTCATACGTTATAACGTTATACTGTATAACGTAATACGGTGTAACGTTATACTATATAACGTAGTACGTTATAACGTTATACTATATAACGTAATACGTTATTACGTTATTCTTCATAACGCAATACGCTTTAAAGTTATACTGAATAATGTAATAAGTTATAACGTTATTCTGCGGAACGTCATGCGTTATAACGTTACTCTATATAATGTAATACGGTATAACGTTATACCTATATAACGTAATACGTTATAAAAGTGTACTATATAACGTAATACGTTATAAAAGTGTACTATATAACGTAATACGTTATAAAGTTATACTGTATAACATAATAAGTTGCAACGTTATTCTGCGCAACGTAATACGTTATAGCTTAATTCTATGTAATGTCATACGTTATAACGTTATACTGTATAACGTAATACGTTATTACGTTATTCTATCTAACGTAATACGATATAAAGTTATACTATAAAACGTAATACGTTATAACGTTATACCACATAACGTAATACGTTATAACGTTATTCTGCGGAACGTCATACGTTATAACGTTACACTATATAATGTAATACGTTATAACGTTATACCATATAGCGTTATACTATATAACGTAATACGTTATAACGTTATACCATATAACGTAAATGTTATAACTGAATTCTATGTAATGTCATACGTTATAACGTTATACTGTATAACGTAATACCGTGTAACGTTATACTATATAACGTAATACGTTATTACGTTATTCTATCTAACGTAATACGTTATAAAATTATACTATATAACGTAATACGTTATAAAATTATACTACATAGCGTAATAAGTTATAACGTTATACTATATAAACTAATACGTTATTATGTTATTCTACATAACGTAATACGTTATAAAGTTGTACTGTATAACGTAATACGTTATAACGTTATTCTGCGGAACTTCATACGTTATAACGTTACATTATATAGTGTAATACGTTATACCGTTATACTATATAACGTAATACGTTATTACGTTATTCTATCTAACGTAATACGTCAAAAACGTTATACTATAAAACGTAGTACATTATAACGTTATACCATATAGCGTTATACTATATAACGTAATACGTTATAACGTTATACCATATAACGTAATACGTTATAACGTTATTCTATGTAACGTCATCCGTTGTAACGTTATACTATATAACGTAATACGGTATAACGTTATACTATATAACGTAATAAGGTATAAAATTATACCATATAACGTAATACGTTATAACGTCATACCCTATAACGTAATACGTTATAACGTTAAACTATATAACGTAATACGTTATTACGTTATACCGTATAATGTAATACGTTATAACGTTATTCTATAAAATGCAATACGTTATAATGTTATACCATATAACGTAATAATATATATATATAGTATATATATATATATATATATATATATATATATATATACATATATATATATATGTCGGGGATAAGAGGACACCGGTGCCTTCTCTCTGAAACCTCGGGAAAATCCATAAAAACATTGTAATTAAAATCTACAGTTGTAACTAAACGATTTGCCGTCATTCTAACCAATTGTATTTGTTTGAGACTTGTGACAATGAGCTTGGGCTCAAGGCGACAATTAGTCGCCGAACGTAGCCGCGGTCAACGGGACGAACTCTCCATCTAACAAAGGCATTGAGTAACCCTATAGCTCTCCTTAAAAGAAAGATTTGTAGCGGCACGTGGCAGTAAACATTCCAACGGTTTCTGTGCCGTAGCTCGCCACACGTAGATCCTATTCTCCGGGCAGGATGTTTACCAGATGCCGACGCGTCTCCGCAGTACGTGATCGGCTAGCCCGAGGACCGTTATAAACACTAATATCTAGTTACCTGAAATCCTTCAACAGATAAACAATCTTTGTCCTAGTTACAGGAAAACAGGAGAGACCTATTTTTCCACGAACGACGTCTCCCACTAGCAACCTTCCCTCGAGGGCGGCTAGCATCCTTTTCTAACTACCGATATGGAGATTGGCCAATTAGCAGCAACGTCAATTTCCCTTACTTTCCGAACGTAGGATATCCCCGACGAATCCGATGATCTCGCGTCCTTAGACACGCCCCATCATAGTTTTCCTCTGAGGTATCACCGGGACGGAAAGTCATTCTCTCTTGCGATTTTATCGACAAAAAGATTAACGCCTTACGGTCAGTGAATATTAACAAAGCATCCGACTTAGATTTTGCGAGTGCGTACGACTACCATCCCGTTGTCCGCGGATACGTTATCGAACCTAAGGCCATTGTCACTAGCGTCGCGAGTGTGTGATCATTGTGAGTTTGTGTCAACTCTGTAACATTTTTGCGTGTGTCAATAAAAGTAACTTCAGTGTAAGAAAATGGATAGCTTCAGTGAAGAATCCTTACCCGTCCCAAGCCCCCGCCACGAGGACGACTCGGGCCCAGATTCGGACATTGACTCAACATATATATTACAATTATTTTATTTAATTACATATAAAATTTATATAAATTTATTTGAAGATTATTAATAATTTTTTTTATTTGATAAATTTTATAAATTTTTAAATTTTAATATATTTTATAAGTTTCTATATTTTAAATTTTAATGTTTTAGTAAAAATTTATTTATTTATATATATATAAATATATAATATAAATGAAATAATTTAATGATTAGTAATTTAATTAGAATAATGTTAATAAATTTAATTTATAAATATTTTAAAAATGTTTAATATTATTTTAATTAAATTTTTTATATATTAATATAAATATATAATTATAAAATTTTGAATTTATTTTAGACTGATGAAAATTGGTCACCTTACGATCGCGTTGGTTTATTTATGCTGGTCGAGGGGATACCGGTAAATTTCCATTCGCCTTTGTTAGACGGTTGCATAAAGCGGCGACATTGTTTTTGCCCGAAGTTTACTTATTATTATTACAGTATGTCCTAACGTTGTTGATACTCCGAGGCAAGATCACACGTGGCTCGATTTGTCCCTCAGCTCGTGTGTCGCCACAATATTATATAAATTTTTATGTATGGGATGCGGAACAAATTAAACGGGTCTGAAAAAAGCAAATTCTTGAACTAAAACAGCAACAATTATTAGTAGCAAAAATATCGAAAGTAATGAGAAGAAGTTGTAAAATACACGATTTCTTAAAAAATGTTGCAGATTATGACAAAAAGAAAAGCACTGGTCGGTCGTCATCGTTATCCGATCGTGATAAGCGAGAAATTTTGCGTGTAGCAAGTATCAGTACTATTTTCAGACGAAAAATAATCAACTTGGATGATCCTGATGGGATTATTTTCATGACATAAGAAAAGAGACAATGTCGGCAATTCGAAGACAAATGGGAGGAGGCAGCGTGATGGTTTGGGCCGGCATCAGTTATTTCGGCAAGACATGTATCAAGTTCATCGATGGGAGAATGAATAGTGTCCGGTACATAAATTTAATCAACGAACAAATAAATAATCATGCAGAACGCGTTTCTGGACCTGATTACATCTTTCAACAAGATAATGCACCTGTACACACATCAGGATTGGTCCAATCGTACTTTAATGCAAATATATATCTGTTTTGCCGTGGCTAGCACGCTCCCCGGGCCTTAATGTTATTAAAAATTGCTGGGCAGAACTTGTTCACGGCGTATACGCGAATGGAAAGCAGTGTCAACACGTACAAGAATTAAAAAATGCAATTGTACGCGAATGGGATACATGGAGTCAAAATTATATTCAGAAACTACATAAATCGATAGCAAATCGTACAATAGAAGTAATAGAAAATAAAGGGGGATGTACTCATTTTTTTTGTTACACACTAAATCTCATAATATTTTTAATTATTTTCAACAAACCGCATATCCTGAGCTCATAATGTTTTGATACTATACGTTACAGACGAAAAACGTTACATGCGTCATTGAGTAATTGAAGATAGCTCACATGGGCTATCTCTTTCATGGGCATGATCGCATTCAAAAATCATGGTTTATATAAAATAAGTAGTTACATTGAAAGGCAAGAATCGCACGCTAAAAATGTGGGAAAAATGACAAATAAGGAAAACTTCCACAGGATCTTAGGGCATATAAACTTCAATTATTTAGATACAATGTGTAAAAAAAATTAGTTGAGGGAATGCCAGAAAATTTTGAGTAAGTACAATTAAAATGTGGCACACGTATCCAAAATAAAATGCACAATTTACCGTTCCAAAATAACCGTAGTAGAGCACGCGAGATTTTAGAATTAGTACATACCGATTTAAATGGACCCCATAAAAATACCGGGTTTGATGGATCTAGATATTTCTTAACATTTATAGACGATTACAGTAAGTGCGCATTGATTTATACTGTGAAATCAAAAGATGAAGTTTACATTTGTTTCCTTGATTATACAAACAAAATGGAAAATCTTACTGGTAAGAAGATAAAGAGATTAAGATGCGATAATGGAAAAGAATATATGAACAAAAACATGTACAATCTAACTAGGGCAAAGGAAATTGTCGTGGAACCATGCCCACCTTATGTTCACGAATTAAATGGAACAGCTGAGCTCTACAATAGAACAATTATGAATTCCGCTAGATGCTTATTACATGATTCAAAGCTGAATATTAAATATTGGCCGGAAATAGTTAGAGCCGCGGCGTACTTAAAAAATAAGACCATTACGAACACATATGAAAATAAAACACCATTTGAAATATTTTTTTAAAAGGAAACCGAATATAAATAATTTAAGATTGTACGGAAGTAGAGTTTTCGTAAGAATACCTGAAATTAAAATAAATTCGAAATGGGACAAAATAGCAGACACTGGGATACTTGTAGGTTATGAAAACATTGGATATAGGATCCTAGTTAATAATAAAATTATAATTGCAAGGCACGTAGAAGTTATAGATGAAGATGATAATTTAGACGGATTTCAAGGAGAAGATGAATCAGACAATGAAACAGAAAAGGATTTTGACGAACATTCGGATTCAAACGAATTTCATGAAAATGAAATAAATGACGAAAAGGTCGAGCAGGTTGCAATAAAAGCGGAGAGAAAGTTAAGTAACAAATCAGAAAGAAAACTTGAGGACATAGAAAATAATTTGAGAAGGTCAGGACAGGGAAGAAAGAAACCTCAAAGATATGGCCAAACGAGCTCATATTTCATTTATGTGAATGTAGTTAGCGCAGACAGTCCCCAAACCTATGAAGAAGCTTTAAGTGGAGATGACAGCGGTTCATGGAAAGAAGCAATGGATCGAGAAATGAATAGTTTAATCAAAAATAAGACCTGGCAACTAGTAGAGAAACCAAAAGACAAAAAGTATTAGACTTGAAATGGGTATATACGAATAAATCTGATAATCGTAAGAAAGCACGATTAGTCGTTCGAGGCTTCCAACAAAATGAAGTACTGGAAGATTTATACTCTCCAGTGGCAAAAATGCAAACGTTGAAGTTATTACTATCTTATTGTTGTCAATATGGTTTGACGATTATGCAAATGGATGTAGAAACAGTATTCCTAAACGAAACTATAAAATCGGAAGTATTTGTAAAACAACCTATAGGTCACGACAATAAAAGCGGGAAAGTATGTAAATTAACAAAAACGTTATATGGATTGCATGAAAGTTCAAGAGCTTGGTATGAATGTTTCCACGACTATATGAAAAAATTAGGATTTCAAAGAAGTAAGAGTGATTATTGTCTGTATATGAAGTATGAGAGCGATGATATTATATATTTAATTCTATTCGTAGACGACTTATTAACATGTGGAAAAAACAAAAGAAAAATCGATGAGATTAAAAACAAATTGTCAAACCAATTTGCGATGAAGGACTTAGGTGAAGTAAAGACTTACTTAGGAATAAACATTGAATACGATAATAAGAAGTGTGAGATGAAATTAGATCGAAGTAGTTATATAGAGTCATTAGCGAAACAATATAATATAGAAAATAGTAAATTTTACATCAATAGTATAATTTACATCAATGGAACAAAACTTAAGTTTAGAACCCGCACAATCAGCCTCAGACGATATAAGATATAGAAATCTCATAGGAGCTTCATTATAATTTAGTACTGGAACAAGATTAAACGTTAGAGATAGTGTAAACTATTTAAGTCGATTTCAAAACAGTTACAACGAGACCCACTATAAATATGCATTGAGAATTTTGAAATATTTATATTTAACTAGGAAATTAAAATTATAAAAACTTATAAAAGAAATTTGAATGCTGAAGTTATTGATTGTTTTGTTGACGCTGATTGGGCTGGAGATAAAGTAGATAGAAAATTCACTACGGGATTTATCATAAGATTTTTCGGAAACGCAATTTACTGGAAATCAAGAAAGCAAAGTGGCGCGACAAAATCATCAACAGCCGCCGGGTATGTAGCTTTATCGGAAGCTGTGAGCGAAATTAAATTTGTAAGAGAATTGTTGAAAGATTTCAAAATAATGATCGAGACGCCAATAAAAGTTTACGAAGATAATTCTGGAGCGATTGCGATATCAAAATTTGATAGCTTGACATAAAATTCTAAGTACATTGAAGTTCATTTCCATTTTGTGCACGAAAGTTACGAAAATAAAGAGATTGACATTATAAAAGTAGATTCAGAAAATAATGTAGCTAATATTTTAACGAAGGCTATAGGGAGAAACAAATTTGAAAATTTTAGATTACTTTTAAGAATAGTTTGATTGACTTATAAAAGGAAATGAACATGCAGCACAAAAAATTGAGGAGGTGTGTTGAGATTTGTATAATTTTCTGTGCTGGACTGGGTTAAGTGCGTAGTAGAGATACTTGTATGTGGGTATCAGTGTGTGGAGGTATGGGTGTGGGCGGCGTCTCGAAAGCAGATCAATGTAAACTGTTCAGTCGGTTAACAGTCGGGTATAGAAGAAAGTGCTGAGACGCGTGCAAGTGTGTATCGATGAATATATAAGAAATCCTCCATAAAATAAATATATTACTACTCTAATGTTAATCCTCAGTATCAATTTAGTGTTCCTATACCATTATTTCGGCTTCAAAGATCGACAATTCTCAACATTAGTACAAAAATCTGAGCAAACCAATAATCAGATTACCCACTACTAAATCTATCAACATTCTATTCCTCAGAAGTTCTCCCAGAAAATTTTAAGTACGCGCATCGTATCTTTTTAAAACCTATCACATCATTGATCGCGTCTCGCCGCTAACAGAATCTCTAGTACCACTATTCGCCAATTTTCACTAGCCCCTTTATTGCCATAACTTGAAAGCGTATAAATGCCAGAAAGAATATCTCCACGTCCCGTAACCGGAGGCTTTTCATTTTCCAGAATTGTTGAATTTCGCGTTGTACGCCTGGAAAAGGGGCGGGAGTACACGTACGCGAGCCCACTACGATTAATCATTCTGTTTTTCGATGCTGCCTCTCCCGACTTCGTGCTACCTCGTTTTTTTTTTTTTCGTTTTCGGCCAGTTATCATGGAGGAGGCGGGGGTAATTGTTTGCTCATAGTACGAATAACAAGGGCGTCAAAAGCCGGACGAGCCAGCAGATTCGTTAGGCAAGTATTTAACGAAAAATGACGCGGCGTTTTCCCGAGCTGTCTCCACCCATTCTCGTCCGGTTAGTTTGTGTTTTAACTCGTTACGTCCATCCCTTTCATCGATCAAAAAAAGAACTACTACTACTACTACTACTACTACTACAAATACTAAAAGCGAGCATAATGACAAAGTAGTAACAAGAATGATTTCCCGTGCTCTGGATAGTCCAGAGGATGCGGAGTCATTGGTAGTTACCTTCTTCTATGGCAGTTTGCCGGGCCTCTTCGGCTCGTAACCTCTTCTTTCTTCGGGCGCAATGCCCACTGAAACTTACATCTAAGCTCGAGACTTTCTAAATAGCAAACCAAAAAATAAAGTACAAAGGTGAAGTAAAAAGATAAATCGCGGAAGCTGATCCAAGTGCACATAAATGAACAACGATCATATAGCGATCGCTGTCCGTTCGCATCTGCATGCTCGAGCAATATTAACGTTCGTTTCGAAAACTACTCGCGATCACGACCGCGAAATTAAATAAATCGACGAGCAAAGCCAGACGCGATGACACGTTCCATTCGTGTCAGCTTTACCGTCGATTATTCGAATGAAATTCCCTGAAGCAGGTTGGTCACTCGAAAACGCGTCTACCCGATCAGAGGTTCACCTCCACGGTTCTCACACATATCACCAGAGCGCAAGAGCCTCCACTAGAGAGAATGTCCCGAGATGCCTCCAACACCCGAGCTTAACACGCAACATGTACACTCTAATTTACGTACCATTTTCCTGAAATCGACTGACGAAGGCTAGTGACCATTGCGCAAAAAGTGATAAAACACATCTAAAGAAATTATATCGTTAAAATAAATATAAGTAAACTTGGAATTATAATTGTAATTTACAGCAATATTAACAGCGTGGTTACGCTTAATCGTGTAGCTAATATTACCACGAATTGTGATTGTATTGATTTTCGTATCTTAAGTTGTAGCGAATGAGAAGAACGACGCAATTCCACAGCCTAACCACACACACACACACACAATGTGGAAAATACGTCGTGCACGATACCCTAACACATGGTCAGCAGCTGAGAAATTTTTGCATTAATTATAGTCATCGTGCCCAATGTCTTTTTCCCATTCAAGTAACACCTGAGCACGTGAATGACATCCCGTCAATGGGCACGGCAATTGTTAAATCTGAAAATCCTAATCTAAAAGCATGATTAGTTTGTCTCATTTGTATTTAACGGACTAATGTCCTTTGATTTTACATTTTATTACTTCCTTTTGGATTATAATAACTCTGCTTTATTAATTTAATAAATTACTGAAATTTTAATATTATCAAAAAAGTAACATTAATTGGAAAAAGACTAAGACTCGATGAAATAGAATAATTGTCTCTAAATGCATTACCAAGATAGAAATAATCTTCGGCAATCTCTTCGTCAAAGCACATTTCCAAAAATGCAGAAACAGCGTTCAAAATTATTGCTTTGTTTCAAAAATCTGCCTGTCGCGACGTTTCTTCTTGCACATAAAATTTCACACATTCTTGTACGGAAAAGAAATAAATTTTAATTCATATTTTAAATTCTACTTACGTTTATAGTATCTGAAGTCAAACAAAAGAATGTGATATATCATAATTAATATTGTCACAAAATGAATGTATCGCGTATTGCATGTATCGTCATTATCATTGAGTAAAAATTGCATCTTTCATTCCAACGAAATCGGAGGGCATCCGATTTTTCCTTCGGTACCTCTTATTTATACTAAAATTCATTGCTTAAGATTAAGTGTATTTATGTCATGCAAGTATATTCGTCTAGATATTTGCCTTTTGCAAATATTTATACTGAATACTATTATACATATTTGTCAGTACCACGAATATATTCTCAAATTTATATGTTTAAACTAATTATTAAAAAATAAATGATTATAATCGCGATGTGTAAGAAGACCTATCCTGAACTAATAAATAAAGATATGAAAAAAAATGTTACTACTCACGGGTGTAAAAAATACCCGCGGTCACTATGCTCGCAAAAAATTCTACATAATACAACCAGTCACCCGTGCCGATTCGGACCTTTCATCCTACGACATAATTGAGTGACCGGAGGAACAAAAACGCATGCGACTCACCATTCGAAGCGGAGAAGCGGAAAACGTTCCCATCGACACTGCATTATCTCAGCAAATATCATTTCAAAGACTAACATCAGGCAGGAACTGTCGAAAATCCAATGGTGGAAATGGAGGTTATGAAAAATCTGTTACAAAACAAAACACGATAAGTGATCGCTGATTATTTGGAATGTTGGAGATTGTGAAAAATGGAAATTTATTACACTCCTAACTTTAGTAATAATAAAGATTGAAATTCTAATAAACATCCATAAATGTAAAAACTGAAACTCTAATATAAAAGTTTAAAATCTAGAAATCAAAAATCTAACGATTTTTTAAATATATTAGTCATTTGTTTTATAATTTGGTATTAAGACTTTAACACTTTTTTTATTTTAATAGAAGAATAATCTTAGAAAACCCTAACCTATGAAATTTTCAATCAAATTGTATTTCTTAATCAATAGTATTGAAAGCAAAATATACAGAATACACATAATTCAAGTAAGATATGTGAAGTTACTTACATTCTTGGCTTTTGAGCCATCGTTGGAGCATTCCCAAAAAAGACAAAGAAGTTTAAGCTGTGATATGTCTATAACAAAACAGAAAATATCATTAATATTGTTAATACACAATGATAAGCATGGAAATTTAACAACAATAAAGACTAAACTCTGATAAGTATATAAATTGAAACTCTAATATAAAAGTTTGAGAATAAAACATTCACTGATTTTTGATACGTATCAGACAGTTTTATTGTACCTTAATGTTAAGATTTTAAGACTTTATTTCAATTAAAAAGGACATTTACAGCTTTCTAAATTATCAATCGTTTTATTGTATAATTAACAATATTTCAAAAAAAATATATAATAAATAGAACAAATTGAAATACAATATGTAAAACTACTTACATTCTTGAGATCCTGCAGAGGCTTTGTCTTCTTGATGCACTGACTCTATTATCGAAAAAGAATATTCAAAAGAATATAAAATAAGACCACATTACCACGACCGCAAAAATTATAACCGGCGAACAAGAGCTCTAATGTCGCGTAGAAAATTGTTTGATAAAATTTGACTACTTTCGCGTGTGATTATTTAATTGAATTTAATCAAAACGACCGTGATTGGAAAATATTGAAAAATACTTTTGCGGAGCAAACACTGACTCTACAAACCGCATTGCACGCGGTCAAAAATATTCCCTAAAAATAGAATTGTTTATGGGTAGTGTGGGGTGGGATGGGATGGGGAGTAGAAAAGAAGCGAAATATAGTTTCGATGTCTTTCATCTTTTCTCTATCAAACGTTTATTTAGAAAATAGTGCTACTTTTCTTTTACGTATGAAAAATATTAATTTAAAATTACAAGATATTTCTAGATATCGAACAAATGTTTGCGAATACCATGAATGCAATGTAAGCAGTTGCAAGAATTATACTATGAATGTTCGTTACTAGAATATGAGATATACACTCCACTAATACACTAGAATACAGTTGAAAATATTTGCAAGATTTCGAAAGTTCACAACTAAATATACTTAAATAATACTACAGAAACGCATGCGAAATTTTGTTTTGAAGTACTTGAGTTTACTTGCGCGTCACCTCTATCAAAAAAAATATATGTTACGAAGTTAAAAAATATAGTAATGTATAATGCGAAAAACACAGTAATGAAAGTAATAAAGAACCGACGCCACCAATAGGTTATAATACGTTACAAACCTGACGCAACGCTATCGACGTTATCGGTACGAAATGAGACGACTAAATGACTCCTTGTACGTTAGTTTCGCCGAGTAACTTACAAAGTGTGAGGGAGGGGGGAAGGGGGACACAAGAGCCGGTGGCACAAGCAGCTACACAGTTAACGATCTAGACAAAGAAATGTATACATCAACAAAAACATTCCTATTCTACGAAGCACTTTCTTTCGAATTACGCAGCAGGTATCTTTCGGATTGCGCAGCACAATTCTTTCTCTACGTCGATATTTACAAATATCGTACAATAATTCGTAGCCCTACTGGCAACATCACAGACTCATTTGTCTAACTTATTACTTTAGTTACCTTACTTTATAATCTTAATTTCGTTAAACAAAGCAAGATTGAAACAACAGCATGGAGAAAGTGAAAAATTACTTAAAATTACTGTTCCGCAATGACACAGTATGCAGATGAAGTCTTAAGCGCTTTTTGAGTGCGTATTCGCTTTTAATACTAATATAAAAATAATAAAAGTGGAACGATATTTATTTTTAAGTCCAAAATGTAGTAAGAGAATAATTTTTTCACGGTTGAAAATTTGAAGTCCATTGATATTTTCTCTATATCATTTTTATTATCACGACGTAGTACCTGAAGTTTTGACCGATCTAATGATTTTTATTCTTAGAAATATCCTGAATGAACGGGGAATTAAGAAATGTGTAATGAAGGATATAAATAATGGAAATTAATTATGGTGGAGGAATCAACGAAGAAAAGTTATTTTGCTAATTATTATACGAATGAATATTCAAAATGTCGCTCAACGACTACTAAACTATTTAATTAACACTAACCTCACCACCCCTAGTCAAATGACTGGTTTAAATATCTAATTTAAAATTGTACATTTATCGTTATATCTTTTGTTCATTTAGCTTTACGTGAATTTTTATATTCTCCGATTAATTGATTTCTCAACTTTTAAAACCAGTTATTTGACCGGGCCTGGTGAGATTAGTGTCAAAAGCCAGCCTGATATTTTCTTCAATTTCTGATCTTCGGTTGATTTTCAGTATTTTGCCTTCACTTTTCACCAAAAATTAGATGTGACAAACGAAATGCAATGTAAGACCTGCTAACGTTTAGGTCATGTTGCTTCTAATTGCAACGGACTGTCGCAGCGTTAAATTCAACGATGAATTACGATCCAGATGCAAGTATTGATCCAGATTTCTGTATCGAAGAAAGCAAGGATAACACAAATCAACCTTGTTGCGTTTCGTGTAAAAGTTTTGGTCATCCTGTTCACATCAAGATTGCTCTCTCAACGCTTATTGTCAGTGTTAAAAAGGCAATGGCAAAAGAGAATGTGGAATATTAACGAAGAGCGAAACAAATAAATACGATTCGTAAGTATTAGTAGCGGAGTAAAACGAACTAAAATAAAGTTCGCAATAGTTAGAATCAGAATCGCCAAGAATACTAGTTTCTTTATTATTTCTGTTTATGCAACTTGTTCAGCAAAGACCGAGTTTACCAATGAATTAGACGTACTTGTATAATTTATATCATATATATTATTATAGATATTATTTCTATTATTATATATATATATTATATATCTTTTTAAATAATTGTTATTTTATTGCAGGAGATCTCAATTTCGAACATATGGAATTTGGCAATTTGCGTAACAATAATCGTAGAGTTTTTTTTATTTAATTTTGTTGTTCTCCTCGGTTCTATATGAACCGAAACGGATGTTATATTTCGAGATATTAATATAATATACATAGTTTTTGTATTGTTTTATATTTGGCTTTTTCTATCCGATTGAGTTTCTGTTCCCTTCGCGTATCCTACGATATTTAGCTTTTCATGAGTGAAACTGTTCGAAAGAAGAAGATATCTGAAGAGATACAAACGCGAAGAAATGAGGAGTCAACGAATGAATGCATGACAGCCAGAAACAGTTGCAGCTTCAACTTCATAGATCCTATATCGCATTTTGTTCCAAAACCACATCATTCATAGATCTTGTTATCATCGATTCAAGAGTGAATATTTTAGATTTAATAGATAATAGCTTTGTTAGTATCTCTAGATAAAACAGTGATCATCTGGCGCTGTGATGAAGGATTTTCTTTAATGCAGGTTATAATATTCTCCTTGATAATGAATCTGTTGATTCTAACACGAGATATGAATTTTCATAAATTCATAAATTTTCAGAAATTCAATTCGGAAATTCTTTCGAGACTTTATCTATCGAAACAAAAACTGTTTATACCAAACAGGCGACATTTATCTCTCGATGATGTCTGTACATCAGGAAATCTGTCCTGGAATTGATAAAGTTACTTCCAAGATTTTTAATAATGCGAATCAAACAGGTAGATACATCGATTCCTATACATTGCATCCCAAAAGTTAAAAAGTAATTGCCTTATATTATTACATAGATTTCGACGTTTAAATAGCATCCATGCTCATAATACTCATTCTGAGTTTCACAAACTTTTTATTGGAACTTAAAAGACAGTGTGTGTTCTTGCGTTGTTACTAGGGCTCAAGGCATCCAACGTTTTATTTTTTATCTCGTTATCTCGGAGTACATATCTCCACTCTTGAAGCTTTATATTTTGTTATCTCGGAGTGTATCTTCATATTTCTTCAACGTTTGTGCTAACGTTGTATTCTGTAAAATTAAAAAATTACAGAAAGAGACATAACGAAAGAGCTACGTAACCCAAAGAGAAGAATGGAAAAACGTTTGGACTACAATGAAAGATCGTTAGAACATTCGTTATAGCGTAAGTATCCCATAGCATTTCTTGATCCCTTTCGTTTTATATTCGACTCTTTTATAATTATATTATATAATTGATTAATTATTATCAAAACTAATTATTAAAAATTGTTGTTAAAATTATTATATTATTTTATTGGATTATATTTAATAATTATAATTCACTTAATTATAATTCAGTAAAATAATGTAAAACAAAAAATGTCGTGCATCTACTATTTCCTCATAAAATGAAAGTAACTTTTGGAACAACCAAATAATTTAGCTAACTTTTAACTGTTATAACTTTTGAGTTGAGATGTTTAGGGCAGGTCTTCCTAAACTATGGTAACAGAATGTTGTTATATCTATATTTAGAGGTAGGATCGCCTTAGTTATTACTTTATTATTCGGATGGAAAACACCACATTTCTCGGAGTCGAAAAACCTTTATTGCACACACTTGGAAGGGACACGAACGAATGAACGAAAAGGATGTCTTAAACTATCGATCTGGTCTATCGGCCGTGTCTAGTAACATCTTCTAGTTATTCCCTTTTGTAACTAGCCGTCAGCATATAGATGGCGAGCGAGAACATACGTTGTCATTTTCAACACATAATTATGGGACCCTGAAAATTTTTGCGATTGTCACACGTCAGTGAAACAAAAAATGTCAATCATCTGTCATTAAAGAATCAGAAAGAACTGAAAATTATGTTTGGTGTTGTAATATCGGAAAATAAAGATGGAAATTTTTTCCCGATTGCTCACAATTTATTAATATTAAATTGAATATACAAATATAAATTGGACAGAAAACGATATTTATTTAACTTTACAGTTATTTGGTCACTCTCGTCACAACGAATCTAACACACACACACACACTCTCTCTCTCTCTCTAACAACTCTATCAATTCTCTCGACTCTACTCTTCGGTGTCTCGATTAGGGGGGGGGGGTGTTAAAATTTTTTTTGGCATTTTTTAGTTGAATGCATAACATCTTAAGAATATTGTGTCAAAATTTCAAGTCGATTGGAGCAAAATTGACGAAGTTACGAGTATTTTTGTACATGGCGGATTTTATTACCTACCCGATCCAAGCGTGCTATTGTTACTTCGCAGACGTTTTTTTCTCCATATAATACCTAATCTTACCTCCAGATCTATTTATAGTACTTAACGACTTAAGTACAAACCTCCTTATACCTGTACCGCGAAGCAAAGCGCTCAACGAATTTTGAACTTACGAGAACGAGTAATGCGGGGCGCGCTTGAAATGGCAGCAAACCCCGTTCTCGATCCTTATGCCTTGAAACGTGATAGAAGGAAGAACGAGGTTTACGACGGAAGGAATCTGTGGAAACGATCGACCTTCGATAGTCCTCGAACGAAAATAGTGACGGCTACAACACTAGCAACACATGCTCACTCACCACGATAATACGATGCAATTCCAAAAAATTGACAATTTTTTTATGAAGATGGAAATGCCTAGCTGAAAAGATCCTTTTATCTCGTAATGCGGTTTAATATAAATTGTTTATAAATTTTTGTTAATATAAAAAGTATCGTTGGATGACAGTTAAAGACTGGAAAGTGACAAGTATAATATGCAAATTAAAGAAATTAATAATGATGATTTTTATCGAAAAATGTACAAAAAAGAAGAAAATTATTTTCTGCGTCAAATAAGCAATCAAATGTTCCGGCACAAGAAAATAGCACAGACATGATATCGTTTAGTTTTGATGTACACAATTGGAATTCCCGAAATATACCTTCTAAATGGCTGAAATAATTTATGGAGAAGGGAACTGTAAAATGTTAACATAAAGTAAAAACGAACAAAATTGGGAACAAAAATGAAACGTTAGATTTCAAAAATTGACAATTTTTTGTGGAAAATGGAAATGGGGTTTAATGTACATTGTCGGATGACAGTTAAAGAATGAAAACTGACAAGTAAAATATCTAAATTAAAGAAATTAAAGAATGAAAACCTGGCGGGCTCATATTTGCTTAGTTGTACAGTTTTCAGATTTTTAACACCTTCAGAGGCTCTCCATCTGATTACGTAAATCTCGAACTCGCGACTTGAGTCAAATAATCTTCCATGTTTATCTTGTAATCATCAGAGAATTCTTTTCCGTGCCTTTATTAGAAATTTCTTCACCCAAAAAGTTCATCCAAGAGAAGAGCCAAAACCAAATAGAGCTTATTCAAAGTAGGTTATTCAAAGTTTTCTTTCGCTTAGTTTGCATTTTTTTTACAAGTTTTTAGGATCATTTCCAGGTGGCGAGATAGAATTTTATAATTTTGTTTTGCCTATTTTCCGATCAATACAATGACGAATCTGGAGCGTTTCGTAAAATATCATTTAGACCAAAGTCACTATGAAATCAGGTATTTTATTAGAAGAACGTTACGTTCTCATAAAGCACGTTCATCCCTGGAATACTAATGTGGTATTATAGAAGCGCAAAACAAATTCTTCTGATGTATTATAATGTTCTTTCAGTACTAGCATCGCCTGTAGGTGATCGTCTTCTCTTTTTAGCAATTTACAGCTACTGAGAAATAATCTCTATGTAATTACTGATTTTTAATATACCATATCTTGTATTTATGATAATTAAACGTACTATGCGTTTATTATAATTTATGAAAAGTAGTTCTTACCTTAATTTATCTGTGCCTCTGAGCACAAAAGCATGGATTTTACGTTTAAGCGGCTCACAAACAGAATTCAAAGATCATCTAATAAAATTAGAAAATACAACTTTCTACTTAATCAAATTCTAACACGAAAGGAAATATTTGAATCTTAGTATATCATGTAAGATTGATACTTATTGCATTTATTTAAATTTATTTAATTAATAACATTCTATAGTTGTCTTAAATTAATATAAGTGCAAAGTTAAAAACATTCAATGCATATTGGTAAATTGAACTTTATATTTCAGTGGAATAACTTTTCTCCCCCTATTAAAATTATTAATTATTAGTATTTTTTATGAGCATAGCTAACATAAACTGTTTGCAGAAATAAAAAGTAAGAAGCGATTCAAGTAATTTGTTAAAAGAGTGTCTGTCGTTAAAACTATCAAACGAAGCAACAAAAGTAAAGAGAAAGGACTTAGAACTGGATGTTATTGCTTAACCTTGCTGCGATCTTCAGGTTTTTGTCCTTACTCCTTTTTTTTTCAACTTTGCTGACTTTAACTTGCTTTGAAAGTATCTAACAACATTGTTACGCATATGCTTGTTTGCGTTCTCTTAGCATTATACCTTTGACAAAAGACTATCGAAATATTTACATATAAAGTCTTTGGTTCTTTTTTATTCAGTAATGTTAAGACACAAGTTAACGATGGAAATCAATCATAGAAGGGAAATATTTCGAAACCTTGACTGACAGCAAAGTCGAATAGAAAGATAAATAAATATAAAATTACGCTATGACAGCTTTGTTCTTGTTCGAAATTATAATAATTAACCAATAAGGTTTCTGAAACATGCTGGGCATATCGGCAGTGGATGCTTATGGTCTACATTCCAAAATTTAGGGACGCGTTGATACAAAATTATATTACACGATGTATACACTAGATGTTACATATGTAAATAAAAGAGAAAACAGTTCGAAAAAGTTTGTTTGCAAACGACACTATCGTCATATATGCACAATTTGTTCTAAATAAATAACTTTAATA
Source organism: Bombus vosnesenskii (assembly GCF_011952255.1). Taxonomy (NCBI): domain Eukaryota; kingdom Metazoa; phylum Arthropoda; class Insecta; order Hymenoptera; family Apidae; genus Bombus; species Bombus vosnesenskii. The sequence goes on along the minus strand of NW_022884232.1, from coordinate 915 downwards.
GAATGTACCGGATATTTGGACTAACAGACGCCAACGATACAATTACGATTATTCTGTATTTTCGACTTCTTTTTCGCGTAGAATCACCCCCTTCCGCTTGTACCACCAAGTTACCAACCACCCTGTATATACTGTACAAAAGATATACAACGCGGAGGATGCCATAATGTGGTAGTAACAATCTTTCGTGGGTGAAAAGATTTCAAAGATTTTAAGGTCGTCTGCATTTTTGCTAATTATTTGCCCTACTTTTTTTTATGTCTAGTATATCAGAGCGTGTTGGGACGATTTCAACGACACCTAATACAAGGTAGTTCGAGGGTAAATAAAAATGTAGGCAACAAATTTTACGTCGTAATAAGTGTCCGAAGTAGAAGAAATAGGTTTCTGTTTATATCGATGGAACGTCGGAATCGGCAGGTCGCCGAAGTCCGTATATTTTTATCACCTTGGATTACTTGTAGCGCGTGTTGGCAGGAGACATAGTAAAAACTGTAAATAACGATCGACATTGCTAAAACATTTTACTATGAAAGTGGAATTTTCATTTACTGAGCAAGTATGTAGATATGCTGCATGTGTATGAAAAGACTCAGCAGAATCTAGTAACGTCACAAGCACTGTATGCTGAACCCCATCCAGATTGCGCCCACCCTTCATGCTGTATGTGTCATATGTAAAAAATTAAGAAACACTGAATGCTTAAATACACGAAATCCTAGACGTCGTTTAGAAAATTAGGACAGAAATGAGAAAGAAAATTATTTTGTAAATTGTACATTGTAATGCGTACGAATGATAAGTTTTCCTCCATTTGATCTTATTTAAATTTTAATAATCATTCTTCTCTCTTCCGCCAAAATGTTCATGTTCCAAGTTGTTTGAAATACTGGAAATGTCACATTAAAATAATCG